>NW_026596069.1:14010669-14038487 GCF_907164565.1 Psammomys obesus
GATAGATAGATAGATAGATAGATAGATAGATAGATAGATAGATAGATTTTTAAAAAAAGAATGTCCCCTGTCTTAGATTATCAAGGAGCCCTTGGAAGCTTCATTTTCCCCCCGAATCAGATGGCCTTGGCAATTTATGTAAAAATATCAAGAACTGTAATTAAGCATGATAGCATTACACTAATGCTTGGAACCTCAGTACTTTGGCAGGCTGTGAGTGAAACAACCAGGCTCAGGAAGGCTGAAACAAAGTCAGTAGGAAATATCAGAGAATTACACTCCCCAGAGAGTGCACATTGCACTAATAGAATGTAGAAACAACTAGGTATTGTTCATGAAAAATAAGATTCATTGTGTTTTATGGTAAATGGATTAACATCAAAATTTTAACTTTTGAATGTATCATCTTTTGACATTTGCAGTCATTGGCCTCAGAAAACTCAGAATCATTGCTTTAGGATGTAAACTTCATTCAGCAAATGCCAGAATAGACAGACAGAGAGATACATACATACATACATACATGCATGCATACATGCATACATTCATACATGTGGAATATATTAATACTTACGTAGTTCATACACACAAGTGTAAACGTATGACATATGAGTAGACCCACACAGTTTCTATTACATAGCAACGTAGGGTCCCTTGCATGCAGGCCAATAACTTCTCAGACTGCAATCTGGACCAGATGTGTTGCTGTAGGAATAAAGCATATAATGTACCTAATGTTTGCAAGACTACACAATAGGTAGATACTTCCTTCTCACCCCAGCTGGTGATAGTCTATGCCCTGAAGCTTAGAGATTTATAACCCTTGTAATTTTACCCTAAACAGAATAATTGCAGATGCTACTCCATTGTATGATTTTAATTAGTGGTGAGAACTCAGCCTGGATGTTAAATGTCAAGATAATGAATTTCCACTGGGTGAGATACCTAGAATCTTTAGAAATTGCTCGATATCACAGATTTTATTTACTTGTGATTATTGTCTTACTCTAAAATTATGTAGGAAATATTATAATATGATCATTTTTCCAGAAAAATAAATAAACAAAATAAATATCTATACTTTGGTTTCAAAGAAAAAAATCTTTAAATATACCAAGTGTTAATGCTTTTAAATAATTTTCATAAAATAATTCAATGCATAAAATACAATGTGGTTCTCGAAAGTGAAAATGTTCAAGACAATGGAGTTAGAATGTAATTAATTTTGCTTTCCTGCTGACAAACTTTTGTTTTCTTTTAGTTTGGTTTGGTTCCTTGACTCTTACTCTTGCCATGTAGCCCAGGCTAGCTTTGAAGTTGCAATCCTGCTGCTCTGTGTCCTGAGTGTTAGGATTGTATGTGTGGTGCCCCCGTGCCTTGATCAGAGGACTTTTAAAACATGCTGAGAACATCTCGTTTCACCACTGGTCATTCTATAAGGAAAACTTGGGTAGGACTGGGTTTTAAGGAATCTTTGTTTACAAAGACTTTCCTCGAATACCACCAATGTGTTTTTATATAACAACAGAGTGCACAAAAGTGTTATTGGTGTTATTGAAAAGAAATTCAAGTGTTTTCCATAGTCAGATTAGTTCTGAAGAATTGTTCCATTCACAGGTGTGCATTTTAATCAGCATGCATTTCCTTTAATTCCCGTGGTTTCAGAGATTTTTACACTTTTTTTTCCTGATGGTCATAAGAACACACGGTGTAGTATAGAGTAGTCACCAAGCAATCATAGCAGAGATCATAGAGTGGAGTCCAAATGCTGATCTTGTCTCCTCTTGGGTTTGACAAACTCGGCATTAAAGTTAGTAGGCTATGAAGGGTAATAGTGAATCCCTGGAGACTGCCACCGGAAAACTCAAGAGTCTCTGATTCCTCTTCCACTGAGCTCTACTTCTAATTTATTTTTTTATTAACTACAGTTTATTCACTTTGTATCCCAGCTGTAGGCCCCTCCCTCCTCCCCTCTCCATCCCACTCTCTCTCCCTCATCTCCTCCTATGCTCCTCTCCAGTTCACTGGTAGGGGAGGTCCTCCTCCCCTTCCTTCTGACCCGAGCCTATCAAGTTTCATCAGGACTGACTGCATTGCCCTCCTCTGTGGCCAGGCAAGGGTGTTCCCCATCAGGGGGAGGTGATCAAAGAGCCAGCCACTGAGTCCATGTCAGAGACAGCCCCTGTTCCCCTTACTAGGGACCCTCTTGGAAACCAAGCTGCTATGGGCCATATCTGTGCAGGGGCTCTAGGTTATCTCCATGCATAGTCCATGGTTGGAGCATCAGTCTCAGAAAAGACCCCTTTGCTTTTGGTTCTGCTGCTCTCCTTGTGGAGCTCCTGTCAGCCCACCCCACCCCCAGGTCTCTCATCTCCCTCTTCTTTCACAAGACTCCCAGCACTCTGCCCAAAGTTTGGCCACAGTCTCAGCATCTGCTTTGGCACCTTGCTGGGTAGAGTCTTTCAGAGGCCCTCTGTGATAGGCCCTTTTCCCGTTCCCTGTCCTCTCCTTCTTTCGATGTCCGTCCAGTTTGTCTTTCTGAATGAGGATTAATCATCTTACCCAGGGCTCTTTTTACCTTCCAGAGAAACATGGCCCATGCCTGGAGTTCACTCACCGAGCTATCCAGGAAACAAGGAATATAAGGCTAGAAAACAAGTAAACAAGAAAATAATTTGTAATTGACTTCTATGAGGAAAACCAGCATTAAAATATGATTAGACATGGTCACTTAGCTTCTGTTCTGAAATTAATTATATTTATTCCTAGAGACTACACAAAGGTTGAAGATAAAGAAAAAGGTTTAACATTGATATAATCTAATAAATTAGGTGAGACCTGGGCATGGTGGCACACGGCTCTAATCAGAGACCTTGGAATGCAGAGATGGTTCTCAAGTTTGTGGTCAGCTTACAGTAAATACTGAGATCCCGTCTAAAACAAAACAAAACAAAAAAAAATAAATAAATAGGACAGATGATTTGGTTTCAGTGCCTCTTCTTGTATGGAACATGGAAGTTGTATATGTTTAATATATGTTAGGAGAATGCTTGGGATGAGGGAATAATTTGAGGAAACTGTGTTTACATGAAAACCATGTGAAACTGGAAACATTTTTATCAAAATTTAAACAGCAACATGACACTAAACAACCATGATAATATAACAGTGAATTTATGAAAGCAGAACAAATTCTTGGTATTTAAAAAAATAGCTTATAAAGCCCTATTCGAAACTTTATCATTTATCACTTTGACAATTCAGCTTTGAGGAGAAACATCAACGTACAAACTCTGCTTTAATGTTCAAAGAAAAAAAAAAGCACTAGAGAAAAAAGTTTAAGATATACGTTTTATCACTTCAGCAAGTAGCACTTTAATCAATATGACAAAAACAGACCATTTAAACTTCCCATCAGTTCTTGGTTGTGGACCTGTTCATTTTTTTTTTTTTTTTGAGTTGACCCACATTTGTTTTTTTTTTTTTTAATTTTATTTTTTTCTTATCAGTTACATTTTATTAACTCTGTATCCCAGTTGTGTCCCAATCCCTCATTCCCTCCCAGGCCCTCCCTCCCTCCCTCATCTCCACCGTGCCCCTTGCCAAGTCCACTGATAGGGGGGACCTCCTCCCCATTCATCTGACCCTGTTTTCTCAGGTATCTTCAAGTCTGGCTGCAAAGCTCTCCTCTGTGGCCTAACAGGACTGCTCCTCCCTTGGGGGGTGGGGAGGCCAAAAAGCCAGTCATTGAGTTCCTGTTAGAAATAGTCCTTGTTCCCCTCACTATGAGAAACCAATTGGTTACTGAGCTACCACAGGCTACATCTGAGCAGAGGTTCTAGTTTACATTCATACATGGTCCTTGGTTGCATGTCAGTCTCAGAAAAGACCATGTGCCCAGATATATTTGGTCCTTGTGGAGCTCCTATCCTTTCCTCATCAGACTAACTCCCCTTCTTTCTTATGATTTCCTGTACTCTGCCAAAGGTTTGGTCATGAGTCTTTGCTTTGAAAACACTGCTAGTTAGAATCTTTCAAATGCGCTCAGTAGACTCCTGTCATACGTTCAATGCGCATCCCATCTGTCTTTCTAAACGAGGATTGATAATCTTACCCCATGTCCGCTCTCTTGATTATCTTTTTTAGGTGTATAGATTTCATTATGTTTATCATATCTTATAGGTCTATATAAGTGAGTATATACCATGCTTGTCTTTCTCCTTCTGGGATATTTCACTCAGGATGATCTTTTCTAGATCCCACCATTTGCCTGCAAATTTCATGATTTCCTCCATTTTGATTGCTGAGTAGTATTCCATTGTGTAAAAATACCACAATTTCTGTACCCATTCCTCCATTGATGGACATCTGGGTTGTTTCCAGGTTCTGGCTATTACAAATAATGCTGCTATAAACATGGTTGAGCAAATATCCCTTTTGTGTACTTGAGCAAACTTTGGGTATATACCTAGCAGTGGTATAGCTGGGTCTTGAGGAAGCACTATTCCTAATTGTCTTAGAAAGCGCCAGATAGATTTCCAGAGTGGACCTGTTCATTTTCATTCAATCACTTTATCCCATGTCAGGCTGTGAGGGAAGATTTTATTATTATAAGAGATGATAACACTAACACAGAAACACACCAAAGGCCTATTATTCCTTTTGTACCTTACTGCAGTCCTCATATAAGCACATTAAAACTAAGTAAAGCTTTTCTACCATTCATGGAGTAGAATGGAATATGAAAGGGCAGTTAAAGATGAGTAAAGTTGGGTCAGCAGATGTTTGAGTCATCCAAAATTAAAATAATTTCTAGCTTTAAAACATCAATAAATTTGTATGACTTTAACACTGAAAGGATCAATTCATAATCTCTATAAATATAAAAAAACCTTGCTTTGAAACTCTTGATTTTGATACACTTATGTACATTTTTGATACCTTTTGACAAACTAGAAAAGAAATGATCTAACATGATAAGAGACAAGAGGCAGCTCTAACAAGAGTCATAAGAACACACTGAGTCCACTTAGTGTTACTTTGTATGCATATTTTTACGTAAACTTATGCATATGTCTATGACAGCTCAAATTGGATAACCTATCAGGGGGTAGTCCATAGAAAAGATGGATTCTTCCTCTCTCAGTAGCCATTGACTGCCTGTACCATTTCATCTAGAAGTGGGGCCCTGTGAGATCCCCCCCTTTACATCGCCATCTTAATGGGTGTTGTCATTGTGCAGGGCTTTTGGGCAACCACATTATTGAAGTTTTATGAGTACATCTTCCCTGTCATAGGTAGAAGACAGAGTCTTGCGTCAAACTCTCTAGTCCTCTCGCTATTGTGATACGTCTGTCCCCTCCTCAACTATCTCCCCGATCTTTAGGTATGTATAGGGGCCGTATTGTAGGTATCAATTGGGGCTGGGTACCTCATGATATGTTGTGCTCTATGTTCTAGTCAGTTGTATGTAGATCCTGTAGTAATCTCCAATGGCATCAAAAAGAAGATCCTTTGATTAATAGAGATTTTAATGAATACTAAATAGATTTGTTATAATCTTTTGTTAAGGAATATGTACCAAGTACAACACTCTTCAACTCTTTTCATAAAACGCAGAGATAAGAGTGATGCCTATCTATTAATATATTTACAGAACATGTTTGTAAGTGTGTTGGACTTGAAGGCATGCAGTGAAGTTTGTTTGTGTGTGTACGTGTTTATGCATCTTCCTGTGGATGTCAGAACTCATCTGTGGATACATGTATGCACACATATGTATATGTGGAGGCCAAAGAACACCATCAGTTGCTCTCTCTCAAGTGATGTCTACCTTGGTTTCATTGTTCTATTTCTTTTTTGTGCTTTTTTTCTTGCAATGTTATTTCTAGTAGAAGATTTTTGTGTATTCAGTTTTAGTTCCTAAGTTAAATCGTTACTAACTCATAGGTGACATTTTTTAAACTTACACTGTTTTGCAGAATTATTTGCCTAATCAGCTAATCATTTGATATTTTAAAAGATATTAACTATCAAGACCTTTATATTTGACAGAACTGGAAATTCATCATAATACGTAGACTGACATTTAATGATGATGAAGAAACGCGAGATTGCAAATCCCTTCAGGTTACCTTAGAATGGGTTGGGTAAATCCTCAAAAGGTGACTATATTTATTTCACAGGAAAGATGAGCATCAATCTGTTGCAATTATAAATAAGAACTTAGTTAAGCAAGCATGCCACGGACTATAATACATGTTAGAATTGTTTTGCCTGTGGTGACTGACATCCTTCAAATGGTCTGCACGTGTTAGAAACCACACACTCTATGCAAAATTTTAAAAACATCAAATGCTCAAAATTATTTATCAACATGGTGCAAAGCCTTGAGCGTGCGCATGTGTCATGGGGTTGTTAGCTCTATAGGCGCTCTCGATATGCACAGGGCAGCATACTCTATGCAGTATCTGACTGAATTGTTCATGTCTAGAACCCAGTCAACACCATGTTAGTTGTTTTTCTTTCTACTTCTAACCACCACTTCTAATCTGGAAGCTTAACACACAAACTTCTCTCGCGGCTCTGTAGGTCAGAAGACATTCATGGGCCTCCCAAGTTCACATCAAACAACTACAAGGTCCTTCCCACCCAGGAGCTCAGGGAAGCCTGTGTCTCTGATCACCTAGGTGGGTGGTAGAATTGAGATTCTGTAGTCACTCCAACTAAGCATCTCTTTTCCTTCCACTCAGTACTGAGGACCATTTCTGCTGTCTAGACAAGAGCCTGCCTGCATCCTTTGCCTATAGCTTTCTTCTTCCATCCTCAAAGCCATTTAACTAGGTACAAGTTGATTGTCTGTGACTCTCATCAGCACCACACTTTAAGTTTCTACTGCTTCTTCCTTTACATATCTTTAACTCAAAATATTCTGTAACCCTTAACACAACCTGCAAAGTCCCTGTTGGCCCGTATGTCAGAATACACAGGTGTGGGGTCCTCAGACTCTAACTTTTATAAGGAAATACAATGGGTGTGGCCTTGACTGGGTGTGACTGACACATGGAACAGCTCTTGCTGAGATGGAACTGAAGAAAGGAGAAATCCTAGGAACTGGGCAGCCCTGCTTCTCTCTTAAGAAAAGGGAAAGCATACGCTGTAGTTGCCATTAAAGAGACTGTCACTTCCTCCCTTTCAGACCATCCAAATATACAGCAAATGTATGATTTCTGTGCTCCAAAATATTTTGGATGAGGTCACTTAAATGATGCTTTTAATTTGCGATTTGCAATTTCCACTTGCCCAGAGGGTTTAAATGTGTATCTGTGACTGTAAAGACACTCTGTAACTTAAAAAAAAAAAAAAAAGAATCACCTCCACCCATTTCATATGAGACTCCCTTATTCTTTTTTTAGAATGTTAATCTCTGGGTTGTGAGGACGGAGCTTATCAAAGTGCATGAATGCAGCAAAGCAGGTGGTTTAGATCCTTGCTACTGTTCCAGGGAAAATCTGCACGTACGCCGGGGTGCAGCACAGACAGATTACACAGTGAAATGCTTCCGCAAACTAGAGTTTAAAGACCTGGAAACCTTATTATTTTTCTCAGTCAAAATGTAAATGGATAAATTCCTATGTTTTTAGGTTGTAAACATGAATCACGAAGGCTTCTCTAAACAGCTCAAAAAACGTATCTTGCGCAAAAATGCCAGTCCTGTATAATCCTCCGAGAAATCCCACTCACTTGAGAACACTTGGCTGAGGTGGACACTTTAAAAAGCAAGTGAGTCGTGTTCACTACACCTGTCTCTTTTGTGCGGGCACCTCTGTGCTCAAGAGGGCATGAGGATTACATGATTTCACTCATCTATTAACTGAAATGATGCTTGCTGAGTCTAAGCATCCCACGTAAGGGCACAAAGTTAATACGGCAAAAACAGTTCAAACAGGTGGGGAATTAATACAAGGTTAATAACTGCAATGAGACGGCAGCGGCAGGGTAGATAAGTGTCTGGTGGAAGACTGAAACGCTCTCAGTACTGTTTTTATTGCCCTTTTTATGAGAAGAGTCGAAACGTTTATCTTTTGTGTACATGTGTGTGGAGGCATTCTCGTCTGTGGACACCCGTGTGGCTGAGTGTGCAAATTTATGCATGTGACTGTGGAATAAATTCTCAACAGCTCAACCACTCTCTCCTTTCTCCTTTGGAGTCAGTCTCTCACTGAACATGGAATGACGACCTCAGTTAACCTGTTATTGTAATAGTTAGACAGGGTCAGTAAACCCAGGGATTTTTCTGTGTCTGCCTTTCCAGTGCTGGCATTACAAGGCATATGCCACCCAGTCGTGGTTATTTGGTTTTGCTTTCCCCATGATTGAAAATTAAAATGCATGGAACTGAACTCAGGCCCTTCTGCGTACATGAAAAGCACTTATGGACTAGTATATCTCCTTAACATCTTTGTGCACTTTGCCACATCACGATGCACAGCAATTGCTTTAAGTTCATTACAAATTACTTCCCAATTAAAAAAAAATCCTCTAAATACAGTGTTTTATTTTTGTGTTTCAGCCTATAGTGAAGTCAGCTTTGCGTATTTTATTTTTTCTGTTTCTACTTCTTTTCATATTTTCCAAAAACTAAAAACATAAAATACTATTTTCATAGTTCTATGGATAAGAAGGTAAATGTAAATGCACATGTCATGACTTTAACTCTACTTACATTCTCTTGCCTCGTTGATACTGTCATTCCCAGGCTGAAATGAAAGGTTGACACCGGAGCACAAAGTGTCTTTGTGTCTCTGATCTTTCCAGGTAGAATAAAGATGTGGACCCAGGAGGACTGCAAATCGGATTAGGAACAAACTGAGACCCGAAAGGGTGTGGGACTCAAACCAACCAGACACCCAGTTGGATGTGGTATCATCCATGTATGATCTGGGACAGGAAATTGACTCTCTTGTCCTCCATTTCCTGTTAAATGTAACAGGACTGGGGTTTTGTTTGTTTTGTTTTGTTTTGTTTTGTTTTGTTTTGTTTGGGTTGCTGTTGTCAATTCCCATTCCTGAAGGGACTACACCATGTGTTAAAACTAACTTGAAGGCAAAATTAAGAGTAGTTGTGTGATGTACCACTTTGTGGTTATGTTTGACATCTAATTAGCATGTGTTATCTTATAACAAGAGGAATTTATTTTTAATCTGGTGTAATATGCACATGGACATGATAATAGAAGAAATTCAAAATTAAGCCTTAGCCACAAATATAATAAGAGATCAGGTTATCCAACCTCATCAATAACACAGGGCAAAGAAAAATTTCATCTTAAATTTTCAGCAAATTCTACACTCACATATCCATATCTTTATCCTTTGTCCTTTCAGATTAACCGCCCTCTAGTTTGTGGCGCAGGTTCTAGGTCCGTTCTTGCAGTTTCTACAGTTATGTAGCAGAGCGTTTCTTTACGATGGTTAGTTATCACCCCTTAACTCTCTTCTGCTGATGACCTTTTAAAGCAGCATAATTGGAGGAAGTAGTGGCTATTGTATCAGAATGTGCATCCCATGGGCCAACAAGGCAGCACATTAATGCTCTGCATCATCCACTCAGTGTGCAGCGCCATCAGCACGAAGATATTATTCTTTGTAATTACATAAAGAAAGGGTCTATTTAGCGTTAACTGACCTTTCCATGACTGATCAGCCTTTGCCACCAGTGAAGTAGAAATGTACATCATTAAAATGTGAGTAAATAGGAAACTCTCCTAAATCTTAAACTATTCGAAGCACTGGTTTCTCTGGAGGAGAAAATGGCTGTTGGGTCTTTCACTAAGAAGTAGCACCCTCAAAAAAACCGTCTTTAAAAATATCGACAAATCAGGGTACAATTAGGTTGAAATAATGAATGAGAACACTTTACGAGGAAACTATGAATGTCTAATAATTTTAAATCATTAGGAAAACATTCTTAAAAGCAAGAATGTTCAGGTTAAAACTTGTAAGTTTAGTTAGCAATAACAAATAATTTACGGAAATTAATACTGCCATGATCAGCTCATTTCAGAATTGTTTCTAAGACATCACACACTTTATATATAATAATTGAAGTCATGCACTTTAATTTAGAATATTTCTCTCTTTCTGTTCCTGTTTGTTCCTTATCTTCTTTCTGTAACCAGCTATTTGGAAAACTCTGAAGCGATGGTTCTCAATCTGTGGATCATGACCCTCTTGGGGTTACCTAAGACCATCTGAAAACACAGATATTTACATTACAATTCATAACAGTAGTAAAAATACAGTAATGAAGTTGCAACAAAAATAACTTTATTGTTGGGGCTCACCACAACATGAGGAACTATATTAAATGGTTTCAGTATTAGGAAGATTGAGAACCACTGCTCTAAAGGAATATCTATTATAAAAGAAAATTTGATCAAAAAGAAATTTATTGTCTAGTTTAAGCTGGGTGTATGGTTCAGCTGGTAGAAATTATGCTTAGCATGCAGGAAACCCCAAGTTGAATCTACAGCACAATGTACAAATGGCCATGATGCTCCATAAATGTAATCCTAACACTTAGGAGGTAGGGATCAGAATCTGAACTTCATCCTTCACTCCATAGTGAGAACAAAGCCTGGGATACATGAGACTGTGTCACAACAATCACAGAGCATAAGAAGCATTTGTGTAAGCTTTCTTAAATGCTCCTATAGAAGAAAACATCTCCTTCTTTTTAAACGCACACCAGTGTTAATTGGCTACTTTTGAATATTTAATAAACGACACCATGTACATATATGTACATGTAAGTTTGCATATGTGAAGTGTATTTGGAAATCCATTTAAAGGCTGACCCTTTCCTCAAAGTTCACTCATCCCTTCCCCCAGAACTGGTCTTTCATGAAACTACTACTCTATGTGGCTATGTATTCTGGCCTTCATATTCAGCCTGTCAAATGTATCTGTGTGAATGGCTCAAATTTCTTTTCTGGTGGAAAGCTCCTTCTACTCTGAAACTGTGTTTTTCACGTGGCATCCATAATCCTTGGTCAAATACACCCAATGAACAAAAATGAAAAGACTCATAAGGAACAAATGTAATTAATGTAAAATAGTCACAAATACTGATTCACGTATTTGCTACAGGAAGCTTTATGACAATGGCCATTAGAAACATTTAAGAAACCAAAACAGGAGATCACCGTCCACCCAGGTGGGGAGCAAGGATGAGGCACTCTGTCTGAGTGCTGGAGCAGCAGAGTTACAGAAAGCCTGACCTTGAAGTCTGTCAGGGATAGGTGTGCCTGGCCAGCTCTGAATACAGTCTCCATCCAGCAGTAGTGTCTCTACCAGCCTCCAAGTATACTACTGTAGCACTAAGTGTTTCTTTTTAATTAATAAGTCAATGTGGAGCATTTTGCCATCATGCGATGACTTTGAGGCATACAACAACCTTGGTGCAGAGGGCTGATTTGTTCACTCACAAATCAAGAGTGTTCTTTTAAGACTAATTATCGCAGAACTCAAGTTGGACAAGAGACTGGTTTCCATGGCAGCGCAGACAAGGAAGTTGGTCCTGGGAGAGTTAAAACAGTTATTTGCTCCTCCGAGGCTTCCGGGTATCGACACATATCACTCTTACAGGCCTGCTCCTCTGGAACACTGGGAGAAGTCTTGCTTTCCGTAGTAATTGGCATATAGATTTTAAGGCGGCAGCTATGCAACGATGCCTCTGTGCACACAGTAGGTGATGCATCTAATAGAGTCTTCCTCCATCTCTGCTGTGCTCTAGACGTGGTTGGAGCATTTTTATCCCCCGTGGTAATGAATGTGCATTTGTGAGCCAGAGCGCTATGTCTGTGGTCTAACGCATGTTCATCAGAAAGCACACTTCTGAAGTGAGTATTCATAGAGAGCTGAAGACCCAGTCTCCAGACTCATTTACTCAGAAGCCTATGGCTGCACATCCTAAGAAATCAGTCTTAGTTCTTAATGCTTGCTTTAATGACATCAAAATGACACTCTAAAATTGGAGTGATGGGTCGGTCAGTAAAATGCTTGCTTCTTGAGCATAAAGACTTGAGTTCAATTACCAGAACCCACATTAAAAAAAAAAAAAAAAAAAAGCCAGTGTAGTTGTAATCCTAGCTAGAGGCAGGAGAAGAAAGGCAGATCCCTTGGGGCTTACTGGCCACCTAACCCACCCGATGCAGTGAGTCCCAAGGCCAGGAAACAGAGAAGTTAGATGATGCCTGAAATTGTCCTCTGGCCTCCTCCATGTTCTCTTTCTCCTCACGCATGTGAATAGACATGCACGTATGCACTTCCAAACCCCAAGACCCCATGCTTACAAAGTATGCCTGTATGCAAACCACCAATCTAGTGCCAAGAGGTTTGGCAAATCATGCAGGTACAGATTTACTGGTACGTAATTGATGCCGTTTAGTTACTTTTCTATGGCTCTGACAAGCACCTAAAGAGAAATAGTGTAAAGAAAGACTGTTTGGGCTCCCAGATTCAAAAGTTGATCCATATTTAGCCAGTTTCTGTTGTTTCTGGACTGCGGTGAGGCAGAGCACCATCGCGGCAAGACACAGAGGAGAAAAGGGGACTTTCCATATCAGTCGGGAAACAGACCTGCTTCCTCCACCTAGGCCCCAACTCCCGAAGTTTCCAGCACTTTCCAAACTAGCGCCACCTCCTCGAGACCAAGTCTTTGACACACGGCCCTGTGCGAAGAGTTGGTATCAAAACGAGGACAGACTAGGTAGTGCCTTGGCTTCTGTACAGGGTCACAGACTCTTAAATGCTCCGGACTTGAAAATGAGCCTGAGTTACGGCAGCGTGCTTCAGTGGGGTGGGGCTGTGTGGGTGTCTTTTGTTGCTTATGCCATTAGCAACACTTAAAAGCCAAAAAACAAAAAACAAAACAAAACAAAACAAAACAAAACAAAAAAACCCTACAGAACATTTAACATATCTATGCGAGTCTAATTCACACATTATTTATTAATACCCTAAAATTTCTAAAGGGACAGGAAAACCTTCCCTTTGATTCCCATATTTGCTCAAGTGTATACCAGCCCATGTGGCAGAGTAACTTCGAGCCCAAGTCCACTCTACATCCACTACACTGGTTTGCACTTCTTGTACTAGCCTGGAGTCCCTGGTGAGTCCTATCATATCAATCTTTTTTAATCCCTAGATTAGCCTCAGAGCTGGGACCACAGAATGAACTTAGTAAAGGTTTGTGGAGCAGGCAGCTGAATGAGCAAAATAGATAAGAGAAAATCTAATAGGGGTGTTAAAGTAAAATTTGTCAACAAATACTAGCAGTACAATTTCTATGTTGGAGTGTTTTCTGGAGGGAGACAGTTCTTTCCGGAAGTTGGGGTGTTGTGATTTACCTGAGCATGTAGGCACAGCAGCTTCTTACAGTACAGTGCTAGAAGGGAAGTGAGGAGCCGTTTGCGACAAACATAATAACCAAGAATCAAGTGACAGGCAGATCATCAGGAAAGATTAAAATAAATAGGAGAAGATAATTATATAGCGAAATAAGAGTTTGAATGAGAACTGGGTCAGGAAATGACAACTCCCTTAGGATACATACCAATAGAACCTGGCCCTTTTGCTTGGAAAGCCAGATCTGAATACCTATATCAAACATCACTAAGGAAATGGATGACACATTACAACATGATTATTTTATAACATCTTTTAAGGCAACTATATAGACTTTCTACATGTTCTGTCGTACCAATCCTTTCTAATCCCTAGATTGGCCACAGGGGTGGGACCATAGAATGAACTTAGTAAAGGTTTGTAGAACAAGTAGCTGAATGAGCAAAATAGATAAGAGAAAAACTATTATGGATGTTTCTACGTGTCTCCTTTCGTGCAAACAATGAAAGTGTTTTAACCATTACCATTATCTAGTTTGAATCAAATGTTTCTTTTATAATCTCCTTAATGTCAATTCCATCTTAAAATTTTAAAACATTTTTAGTCAGTTGAGGCTTTCCCTATGATAGGTGTTTCAACCATAGTCTGGAATTCTAGAGTATTGTAATACGAAAGTCCATGATCTAGGTCTTTCCAGTGAATATGTCATTCCTATTCAAATCATAGGCTATAGAATGATGTAGATAAAAATATCACAAGAAATGGAGTTTGAATAATCAAAAAGTTCATAGTAGCTTACAGTAAAGAGCAGCTTTCCAGGGTCCCACATTCTCCTTTCTCTTTTTTATATATATGCCCCAAATTTTGGGTTTCACTTTCTTGCACAGCATGAAGATGCTTTAGACATTTGCAGCTGCAACTGACTCTCTCCCTCTCATTACTGGAAATGGTAGGAAATTCCACCTGTATTTGTAAAGACTTCTGTTGTGGTAAAAACAGAAAAGTAAACATACATGAATCAAAAGGAAGATTGCTAAAAATGGGGAGCTGTACTATAGGAGTGTTGCTCGGCATATATTCTGCAGATACTTAGAAACAATAGAAGATGGTTTCCCTTTGAACCCTTGGTCTCAGGATTCAGTTTTCAAAAGTTAAAGTAATGGTTCTTATTTAACAAGAAGGAACTTGCGTGTGCCAGATCACAAGGCAAACTGAGAACAAAAAAGCTTAGTGATTTGTCTTCATTGTTGGTTGCCACTAGGTTTTGTGAAGGCAACGCTGCAAAGTTTGTAAGAGTGCTGGCTCATAAAATGGCACATTGCATATGAGAGTACGTGATCTGGTGCCAGTTTGTCTGGATCAAAGCCCAGACACTCCACATAGAAGCTGTGTGCTCTTGCAAATGATCTTGGTGCTTCTGTTCTGGTTATTACAGTCTTCAAACTTCATGGGGTAATGGGGTCATTAATGTTGTTCATGATTCTATGTTAAACATTTGGACAGGAGGTAAGAACAATGGATTGTCATTGTTTCTCACTTCTAGACCATCAGCTGAAAAACATACACATAGATGGGAACCTATCTCTAACTCTCTCATTCACTGACAATTCATGTCAAGTCTCTTCACTGACCCATTGACATGTGATCTTCCTCTGTGACCTAGATCCCTTACAACAGACATGGTAGTCATTGCAAGGCTGAACATCACAAAAGAGAAGGTCAACCAGAAGTTGTATGCTATCTATAAACTAGCCGAAAAGTCACAGCATTATTTCTACCATATTTGACTGGCTGAATAAACCACAAATATATTGAACAGCCAAAGAAGAAACAAATAGAATTCACCTGTATATATAATGACAAGATTTTTTTTTTAAGCATGTTTGACTGAAAATATTGCTGTGGCCATTTTCCAAAAATTACAAATTTCTCCATCTGGTGTTTCATTATTTTGACTTTCTTTCTCTGTAAAGGGAGAATAACATCTCAGAGAGTTGCTCGAAAGGAGAATTGAAGACATGCTGCCTTGTTAGGGTACTTTATCATTCCAGGAGGCACTCCTGAAAGTTAGCTGTTGCACCGGCTTTCCTTCTTTCTGTCTGATTTCTTGTTTTCTTATTGTGTCATACATCTAGTGAGAATAAAATTTTAGAATGCTGGGTAATATCTTTTCTCATTAAGATGACTGCTGAACTCTTATTTATTGTGTGAATTCATGATTTATTGCTCATGCTTAGCTAAATCCAGCTTTGTGTGTAACTATTACCAGAAGAAATGAAATGCACTTTGTAGTTTGGTCCAGGAAGTGCACAGTTCTCCTGTTGGGATGTCCTATACCTACTTACCCTATGGGAAAGGAATGAAAAAGGAAATAGTGACAAAATTAAACTGAAAATGAAGACAAATTCCAATATGAAAACCACAGTTTAAAGAGTGAGGAAAACTCAGTGAGAAATGAAAAAGATTGTTTAGATAATTTGGAGTCTTGATCTGTCTTCTTTTTATAGGATTTCTATGGGTGGAGGAGAAAACCATTTTTATGTAGAAATACTTTGAGTATCACAGGCTTAGCATGTAACCTGCCCTCAATAAACTATATACAACTTAAAAGGTTTTGAAAACTCCAAAACTCTAAAGAACAACATCTAAAACCGAGCAAAGCACATATCCCTTAAAATAGTCCCAAATGTAAAGCCTTAGTGTGCATTATCCTCATGTACTGAACAGTTTCACTCCTTCATAGTACAGTATAAGATAGTATAAGTGACTCTTTACCATTATAACAGCTTGTTATAGTATCACAAAGACTGTCACATAAAAGTTTGCAAATAAAATATGTGGTTTTATTAAGGAAAATATATGCAACTTCTAAGTGATATTATATTCATTCTTCAATCATCTACTACACATCCATACATCTAATCATTCATTTGCTCATCCTTCCATTCCTTCACTCATTCTTCATCTGTCTGTCCATTTATTCATGTACCCTTTCATTCATCAATTTATTCATCCATCAATCTGTCCATCTATACAATCATTTTCACCTACTTATCTATTCACTTGTCCATTCATCTATTTATCACACCTCTACTTACAGCAGCTTTTCTGAGAAACATATCTTTGGGATGAACGAATTAATAGTCTCAGCACACAGGAAACTTACAAAGTAGCTTCTGTTCAGCCCTTTATTAATGTATTTAATTTCCTAATAAAATACTAGGAGAAAAAACTGTCATATCTCCTAATCATCAAAGATTAACAAATAATTTTAGATATTACATTATGCTAAATGTTTACTTAGTAAATTATGGAAAGATGAGCAGGTATTCATGAGTCTCCTTTTTATCAGGACACACTTCCAATGTTAATCATTTCAATCATTCTTGATAAAAAAATGAGAACCAAATAAATAACAATAAGTATAGTATCGAGAAATATGATTTTGGCTAAATTTAATATATATGTTAATCAAAAAGTACAAAATACCTAGAATACTACAGTCTAATTATAATTTGTGTAATCTGTTAATAAAAATTTTTCACACAATATCACAAAATTCTTGAGGCATACTATCAAGTCTGAGTAACTAAATAGAAAGTCCTGAATAAATAACAGAATGAGAAAATAAATGAATGAAAGAATGAATGAATTTCCTAATGTTGTAAGCCGCTGTTCAACCCGCAGAGTTACACACCCAAGGTTGTCCTCTCATCCACACAAACGTGTGATTGTGCGCACCTAACTGAATACACACATACGCAAAGTCATACAACTCTAAAGGTAATCTTGAAAATGTTTTTTTTTTATGTTCAAAAGCATTCAAAAAAGCAGGTAAACAAACAGAAAACTCAAAATGATCCTTGTCATTTTTCAGATTTTCAATCCAACCAGCTGGGAGATTTTAATGAATGGTTAGGTATCAAAATTATGACAGCTATCATTTAAAAAGGAGCACCACCAAATGAAAATATTCACCAACATTTGTCCTCCTAAGAAAAAATATAATTATCTGTAAACGTAGGTAGGTTTACAAGATGCGACTTCCAAATATTTTTTTTCATACATGAAATGCATTTTATTTTGGTAACATGAATAAACACTGTCATTATGCAGATATACAGAAGGGTATTTGCTAGAATTGGTAATGAAAAGAACTACTTAAACTATCACATCACAGAAATGTTTATTACTACAGAATATCTGTTTTCAAGATAGTGTGTATTCTAATCTCTCTTTTTGTGCATTTATAGTAACACTCATCATCAAATACTTAATTGCAAGTTATTCACATGGTTTCTTTGGGTCTATAAATTAATTTTTCCAAAGATCCAAGTCCTGTGAACATGCTGATTGATAATTGAGCCCAGCACTTCCAAAAATTTTGAATAATCACTCCAAAAATTAGGACAAGGGCATGTGAAATGGGTGTCAGTTCATCATTCTGGCTTCCTGGAGAAGAACACCAGTGACACAGTGCTCATCACTCTAGATCAACAGGAAGATCAGGACTCCATGAGAAATATGTCTACTGGCCTTAATAAATCTTTAGGTGTATAAATACAGAAATATTGGTACAGGCAATTTTCTGCTAAATTACATTTTCCTGTTCATATTCTCACACCACGTATGACTTCTAACAACAGAACCAAAGGCTCAATGGAGAGCCTTTCACAGAGGAATGCTTTAATTACTTTACACTAGTTATTTTTATATCTAGTGGTTTAATCACCATGGTTAATCTTTTATTGGTCTCAAAACATTTTCAGCAATGTGAATTATGTATTAGACAAAGTGTTGCTAATTCAGAATAGATTCACACCAAAGGAATGATTAGATTAACAGGTTTGGAAATATTAAAGTCTGTCAGTAAATTACACAGTTTCTGAAGCACCTAAGGCAAAGTTCTTCTAATAATTTTTTATTGCATTTTGTTTAGTGTGTGTGTGTGTGTGTGTGTGTGTGTGTGTGTGTGTGTGTGTGTGTAAATGCCCATGACGTAGCGCATGTGTGGAGGTCAGAGCACAACCACAAGCATGGTTTCTGTGAGGCCATCTATTTGCATCTTGAGATAGGATCTCTCACTGGGGCTGGGTCTCCCTGCTCATTAGCCCAGACTCTAAGCCCTGACATCCTCCTGTCTCTACCTCTGTAGTCCTGGGATTGTACCAAGCCTGGCTTTTCACCTGGCTTCTGAGGGAGGGAACTGCATCCTGTGTGCACGGCAAATACTCTACTAACCGAGCTATTAGCAATCCTCTCCTGTTCTTGAATGTTCTGAGTGTTGACACCCAAATTCTACAGACAGAAATGTCTTCTACAGGTGAGAGCACAGAACCATGTGACAGGAAAACCATGTGGGGAACAAGAAGGACCCTCCAGAGGTGCTGAGCAGAGTTTCCCAGGACAGCTTGGTCCTGTCCATAAAAGGATCAGACAAAAAGCTGGTGAACTCACACAAATTACACATCGTTGATCAAAAACAAATAAACAAATAAATCCAAATCTCTGCATCCAGAAGAAAATGAGTGTAACTAGAGAGCTTCCTGGAATCAAAGCACACATTTATTTTATTTTATTTTTTTACATTTTGTGTTAGTAATTTTTTTAGTATTTTTAAAATATTAAAGTTCAAACAAATTTGCACAATATTAATATATGTGTGTGTGTGTGTGTGTGTATTAACACAAATATTTTCTTTCCTCTAGAAACTTCAAGAAGAATCCCTGGAAGAAAACATGCGTTTAGCCTCAGAGTATCAAGCCCTGCAGATGATGGTCTTAGAGGAAAAAGACATTTACCTCAACAGATACGACAGACTGCTCTCACTCAATGATTCAGTTTGTGTGAAGAAAAAGGTATTGAATTTACTTTAAAAAATAATAATATATCTTAGGTGTAAAATGTGGTCACTGTGGGTGTCTGAAATAAGAGACTGGTTATCTAGGCACAGCGGCACACACAGTGGCACACAGCATAAGTAATCCCAGCGCTCTGGGAAGCAGAAGCAGGCAGGTCTCTGTGAGTTCCAGCCAGCCTGGTCTACAAAGTGAGTTCAGGCAGCCAAGGCTACGCAGAGGAACCCTGCCTCCTGAAGAAAAAAAACTACAAAATGGTATGGTTTCCCTTACTTAAGTTTTATTACATGCTTATGTAATATTGTATCGTTATGTGGTATTTCATAATTAAATACTACCGATGCTAGGATTGAATCTTGGAAGATACTTAAAACAAAAAATTCTCAGTTTTAATTCTTTTGCTAATATTTATTTGCATTTAGTTATTATGATCATAAATCCTAATTATTTTCTTACTTTGCTGAAGTACCTATGGTATTATATATTTATGGTTTTAATTCTAACTCTATATGACTTTGTATGATAGGTCTCTAAATCTTCTTTTTTATATATATGCCCCAAATTTTGGGTTTCACTTTCTTGCACAGCATGAAGATGCTTTAGACATTTGCAGCTGCAACTGGCTCTCTCTCTCTCATTACTGGAAATGGTAGGAAATTCCACCTGTATTTGTAAAGACTTCTGTTGTGGTAAAAACAGAAAAGTAAACATACATGAATCAAAAGGAAGATTGCTAAAAATGAGGAGCTGTACTATAGGAGTGTTGCTCGGCATATATTCTGCAGATACTTAGAAACAATAGAAGATGGTTTCCCTTTGAACCCTTGGTCTCAGGATTCAGTTTTCAAAAGTTAAAGTAATGGTTCTTATTTAACAACTTGCCCAGGCTTAAGAACCACAATTAATGGGTATTTTGCCTATTGGCATTACCCGATGCCAATGTGTGTTCTGTAAGTTGCAATTTAAAACTTCAGTTCTACGTGCAGCTGCAATAAAGAATGTTCGGGGCGAAAGGCTGGGATTGAAGTTTCATCGGACAGTATTGAAAGGATACCTTCTAAGTTATTTACTCTTTTGAATCTCAACTTCCTCGTGTATAAATTAAATTTTACCTCACAAGATAATAGATTAGGAATAAAGTAAAAGAAAATCATGGTATATTTTTTCAAAAAGGAAGCTATGAGATATGATTATTGTATTCACCCCTGTGCTGCTTGTACATGCTATTGTTCCTCATACATCCTCTCAGAATAGTGTTCAAGCTTCTGTATTTCCTGAAACAAAGAAGGATACTCTATAGAGAGACCTCTTTGGAAGGATTCTTTGGGGGATGAGGCTCCTTAGGAAGATGCTCTTTAGACAGAGGCTAGTAGGTTAGTTAGTTAGTTAGCTAGTTCAGTTTATTCACTTTGAATCCCAGCCGTAGCCCTCTCCCTCATCTCCTCCCAGTCTCACCCACCCTTCCTGTTCTCCCTCTATACCCCTCCCCTAGTCCACTGATAGGGGAGGTCCTCCTCCCCTACTATCTGACCCTAACTTATCAGGTCTCATCAGAACTGGCTGCGTTGTCTTCCTCTGTGGCCCGGCAAGGCTAACCCCTAGGGGGAAGTGATCAAAGAGCTGACCACTGAGTCCATGTCAGAGACAGCACCTGCTCCCCTTATGAGGGAACCCACATGGAGACTTAGTTGCCTATGGGCTACATCTGAGCAGGGGTTCTAGGTCCTTTCCATGCATGGTCCTTGGTTGGAGGCAGGAGATATTGCTCAAAGGTTAAGAGCACTGACTGCTTTTCTGGAGGGAGGCTTCTTAAAAGGAGGCTCTTTAGAAGTATATGCAGTAAAAGGAGGTTGAAGGATATTTTGGGAAGACCTCTTTAGAATAAGGGTCTTTCCAAGGACCTCTTTGGAAGGATTCTCTTTAGAAGGATACTTGAAGGATCTCTTTGGCAAGACATCTTCATGCTTTTTCGAGGGACCTCTTTAGAAGGACATCTTTAGAAGAATGATTGAAGAACGTCTTTGGAAGGGCCTTTTTAGAAGGATTCTCTCTCTTTTGTAATTAAAAACAACAAAAGACTTTGTCATTTCTGTAATCAAATGTAATTATGGTAATGACATGAAGAGTTGTTCAGCATCAATAGTCAATCATGAGTAAAATACAGGGGAAAAAAACAGTAAAACTTAGATAAGAAGTAAAACTTCTGCCAGCACCTACTCCTATAACCTTCCTATGTCTTCCTACTCACTCTTGCTTTGATTTTACACCTTATTCTTCTTTTTATTTTCCTCTTTTGTTTTTCTTTTAATTAAAAACAGAGTTTTCTCAAGTCCCAACCACAGTTTCACCTCCTTCCACTCCTCCCAGCTTCTTCCCACACCACTCTCCCTCAGATACACACCCTTTCACATTCCCGTTCATAAAAGAGCAAGCCTCAAGAGACAACAGCCAAACAGGATAAAACAAGATATAATACGGAACAAAAATCCCACAAATTGAGGCTGGACAAGTCAACCCAGCAGGAGGAAAAGAGTCCCAAGAACAAACAAAAGAGCAGAAATACACTTGTTCTCTCTATAAATGCAGAGGACCTGGGGCAGGCCCATTCAGGCCCCATGCTTGCTACTTCAGTGTGAGCCCATGTGAGCTGATTCAGTAGGCATCCTCCATTCCCCCTGACTCCTAGTCTTCCTTCCCCCTCTTCACGGGTGTGTTCTGATCTCTGAGGGGAGAGACCTGATGAAGACCTCCAATTTAGACTTTTTCTCTGTTTGTCTGGCTGTGGGTCTCTGCACCTGTTCCCATCTGCTGCCAGATGAAGCCTCTCAGAAAATGACTGGACAAGGCACTGATCTATGAGTATAGCCGAGTATCATTAGGAATCATTTCATTGATTTTTTTTTTTTTTGCTGGACATGTTCTGTTTTATCCTAGGTCTCTGGGTTATCCAGTTCCTGGCTATCCATGTAATAAAAGACATAGCCCCCTTCTCATCATCTGCCCCTCAAGTTAAACAAAACACTGGTTGGCCACTCACACAAGTTCTGCCCCATCATTGACTGCCCCAGCACACCTTGCGGGCAAAACAGATTGTAAGTGAGGGGTTTTGTGGCTGAGTTGGTCTCCAGGTTTCTCTTTCTACAGCCTGAAGAGTACCTTCTCGCACCACAGAGACTAGAATATAGGAGTGAAGGCTCCATGAAGGCATGAGTTCAACATCTCTAAGTTATGTAGATGTTACCCTTGGCAACAGGCCTGTCAGTTGTCAGAGAACAGCCTTTTTTCCTAACATCAGCATGAGTTGGGATCTCAGTGGGACTCCCCCGCCCCAACTAACAACTCAGCCAAACGCAACCCAGTCCCACCGCTGAGAGCCTTTCATGCCTACAAAAGATGGTCAGTTCAGACTCTGTATTCTTCATCGCTAGGAATCCTCACTAGGGTCATGGTCATAGATTCTAAGAAGTTTCCAAGGCACTAGGTTTACACAGCACAACTCCCTAGTGTTCCCCAATTTCAACTGTCTCACCTTACACTCTCTCCCTTCACATCTTCTCCCAACTCACCTGATCCTTCTCACTCCCATCTCTGCCCACCCCCAGTCCACCTGCAAAGCTTATTCTATTTTTCCTTCCCAGTGGATACATACCATATTCTTCTTTCAAGGTCTTGATTACCTCTCTCAGAATGACATTTTCTAGTTGCATCCTTTTGCCTGCAAATTTCATGATGTCATTTTTTTTTTTTTAACAGTTGAGTGATACTCCATTGTAAAAATGTTCCACATTTTCTTTATCCACTCTTTTGTTGAGGACCATCTACATTGTTTCCAGTTTCTGGCTATTATGAATAAAGCTTCAATAAGCACAGTTGAGCAGGTGTCCTTGTCATAGGATGAGACAACCCTTTGAGTATATGCTTAAGAGAGATAGCGATGGATCTTGAGGTAGATTGATTCCCGATTGTATGAGTAAATACCATAGATTTCCATAGTGGCTGTATG
This sequence comes from Psammomys obesus, assembly GCF_907164565.1. Classification (NCBI taxonomy): domain Eukaryota; kingdom Metazoa; phylum Chordata; class Mammalia; order Rodentia; family Muridae; genus Psammomys; species Psammomys obesus. The sequence goes on from NW_026596069.1 coordinate 14,033,940, forward strand.
ACTTTGTACTGCCATTAGCAATAGACAAGTGTTCCCCTTGTTCCACATTCTCACCAACATGAGCTGTTACTAGTGGTTTTGATCTTAGCTGTTCTGACAGGTATAAGATAGAATCTCAAGTTAGTTTTGATTTGTATTTCTCTGATGGCTAAGGATGTTGGACATTTCTTTAAGTGTTTCTCAGCCATTTGTTATTCCTTTATTGAAAATTCTCTATTTAGGTCTATACCCCATTTTAATTGGATTAGTTGGTGTTTTTTATGTCTAAATTCTTAAATTCTTTATATATTTTGGATACTAGCCCTTTATTGAATATGAAGTTGGTAAAAAATCCTTTCCTATTCTGTAGGCAGTCCTTTGTCCAATTGATGGTACCCCTTGCTTTTCAGAAGCTTTTCAATTTCATGAGGTCCCATTTATTAATTATTGGTCTTAGATATGATATGGTCATATCTTAATGTTCTCAAAACATTATTCAAGTTTAGAAGTATCTCTCTATGTAGATGGAGTCATTTTCAATCTTTTCATGTATCTTTGCATTGATATTTAGTCAAATATATTAGATGTGTTGCAAGTCTCTGGAAAGAAGAAAACAATAGTTAATATTCTGTTTGTCTTTTCTTAATCAAGGGGTAAATGAAAGAGTATGGGCACTTAAACAGTGACAGGTGACAATGATAACATTAGATTTATGTCATGTTAACACAGCTAGAGTCTTTTGGGAAGAGATCACTTTAACTGAAAAATGTCTCTACCAGATAGGCCTGTAGGCAAACCTGAGTTGCATCTTTTGATTAATGATTTATGTGAGATGTACCCGATCACTTTGGGCAGTGTCATTCCTGGGATAGTGGTCCTAGGTGCTATAATAAAGTAGTCTGGCTATGAGTCTAAGCATCTGCTTGATACCCTGATGGGTAGAGTCTTTCAGAGGCCCTCTGTGGTAGGCTCCTGTCCTGTTCCCCCCCCACCTTTTTTTTTCTGCTTCCAATGTTTATCCCATTTGCCTTTCTGAGTGAGGATTGAGCAACTTCCCTAGGGTCTTCCTTCTTGTTTAGCTTCTTTAGGCATACAGATTTTAGTATGTATATCACATATGTCTAATATCCACTTATAGGCGAGTATATACCATGTGTGTCTTTCTGCTTTTGGGTTTCCTCACTCAAAATGACCTTTTCTAGTTCTATCCATTCACCTGCAAATTTCATGTTTTTAATTCCCAAGTGGGTTCCCTAGTAAACAGAGCAGGAGATGTCTCTGAAATGAACTCAGTGGCCTGCTCTTTGACTACCTCCCCTTAGGGGAAGCAGCCTTACCAGGCCACAGAGGAAGACTATAAAAGACAGTCCTGATGAGACCTGATAGGTTAGGGCCAGACAGAAGAGGAGGAGGACCTCCTCTATCAGTGGATTGGGAGAGGGATATGGAAAGAGAAGAGGGAAGGAGAGTGGAATTGGGAGGAGATGAGGGAGGGGGCTACAGCTGGGATACAAAGTGAATAAATTGTAATAAATAAATTAATAAATGAGTTAATTAACAAAAACGAAAGTAGTCGGAGCAAGGCATGAGGACAAAGCCAGAAAGCAGTATTCATCCATGTCCTCTGCTTCAGTTCCTGCCTCCGGGTTACTGCCTTGTTTGAGGTCTTGCCCTGATTCCCTGGGTGGTGGATCTTAACTCTAAAATGAAACGAACACTTTTCTCCCCATGTTGCTTTTGTTCAGGTTGTTTTGTCACAGCAACAGAAACCCTAGACACTTAACACCTTGTTTCCATAGTAAGAACGTCCTCTCCATACCTTTGATTGAATGAAAGTGACTCTTGGTACAAGATAGAAGGAGCCGGACTTTGATTAGAACAGGCATTCAGGGGCCACTGTGAGACATTGGCTTCCGCTTGTGATCCTTCAAACAGATCACTTTCAGCATATCTGTTTCAGGAAACTCTCAAGATTTATTTGTACTTTCAGCCATTTTTCATTCCCATCCTTCAGCAATGGAGGTCATTAAGTGCAGGTCGCCCTTGTCGGTGTCATGTAGGATCAATCTGCTGCGATGGACAAAGAGGCCATATTGAAGCTGTTAATCTGTCAGTGAGAAATCGTATGTCATTAGCATCTAGTGTGCCACTCATAGGATGGAATCTGGCCGTCAGAAACAAGACAACCCTTTAATATTTTAGTCTATTTCTTCGATATCACAGCCTTTCCTGTGTATATGGAAGGAGTTTAGTGTTCCACTCAGCCTAGTTTGGAGTACAGGAACGCAAAGGTTAACCCTATGAATTTTGTGTAAACTTTTTCTGTCTGATAATAAATTTCCTTCGCTCAACCTGAATTGTTTTTGTCATGATAAACAATTATATTTTAATATTTTTTATTCTCAAGGGATATTACTTTCCCTACAAAGATTTTATATTTTTATACTTCTTTGTATTTGTAGACCAAACGTAGCAAAGCCTGATGGAAGAGTAAATCAAATTAAAGATAATGTTCCCTTCCTTATCATAATTTTGCACAGAGACATTTCAAATGTTAGAACACTGCAACATTGCTCTCGGTGGTGATATTATGTCTGTTTATTTGGATGTGTTTCTTGGTACCCTAGGGCTTTTCAAATTTTCACTGATGGGTCTTCCCCCTTTAACCCTCAGAAAGAGGCAAAGCAATTATGCAAAATTCTTATTTGCCCCATTCATGGGTAACGATAGAATCAAATCCAATATGAAACTTCTCAGATGTCAAAATTAAAGCTAAAACTAAAAATAAATTAAGAAAAAATCTGAAAAGGGAGTTTTGCTGCCATGTGTATCAATGTATTTTCATCACTTTCTTAAGCAGATTTTGAGCACATTTTATATTTTCTCTTTAAAACTGAATTAATATTTCAAGGAAACTATAGGCCTTTGTTTCAAGTGGCATCTGAAATTCTTAGCCCACAAAGAGAGTTAAGTTAAGCTGTCCTGCAAAATAGTAGTATAATCTGCTGGCTGAAAAAAAAAGATTGCTTCCAAAACTGGTTATTAAAATATTTTTAATTCTTTCAGAAGCCATTCATAAAGTTTAACCCCTTCCCATAGAAAATCCTAGTGTTTGTAAATGAAGAAAATAAAACCTAGCACTCGATGTAATTTAATGGTTATTTCTAGTAAACATCCCTCATATATTTGTGTGTATATGTGTATAGACTTATTCTTGTGTGTGCTTCTGTGTGTGTGGGGGGGGGGCAATGACCCTATGTACTATGAATGTGAATTTAGCAAGTGTTAACTTTTTAATGCTCGCCCATCCTAGATTCTTTCCTGTTCCTATTGTCAGCAGGTCCTCTGTAAGAAACAGAAACGGGGCTGTGGCTCTCCTGAGGTCACCAGTGTAGACGAGAATGGACTGAAATACAACTTGAGTCTGTGTACCATCAACTTACTTCACCCTAGTGTAATAGCCTCTTTACTAATTCATAACAATGCCGTGTACATCTCATCATAAAACATAAGAGGCCACATAAGACACATTCCTGTAATGTGCAGCTGAAAGGAAAGGTTTGTTGATCACTAGTTGTCTCTGTGATTTTGTCTGTTTGGTCTCCCCTTTTCAATGGCCACTTTTGGGACAGAGAGCCCCCTATTTCATTAGAAGTGATTTCACTTCCATAGAACTGGGGATCTGCTTCATAATTATGATTTTTAATCTTCGCAACTAGAAGCAGCCTTAAATAAGTTCCCTTCCCTTACAAAGTAATTTTACAGATGCATCATATTGAAAGGACGTAGGCCCTCAGTGACTTAATATGTACACATAAGAATTATAGTCTGTTTTGGACACAGTGGTAACTTAGATTTGAGTGTTATATTCAGTAGATTGTGAGTAGCAATGTGCTGGGATTTGTTTGTTTGTTTGTTTAATGAGCATTGCTATCCGGGCAGTCTTCATAGAAAGCATCACTCTAAAGTGATGTATACACATGGTGAATCTGAGATCAATGGAAATGGTCCCTGAGGGACAGAATACAAACAGCATTCATTTATTCACTGAATTACTCAAAAAGAATTATCAATCAACCATCATCCAACAAAGACATGTTAGGTGGCTCAGCACAGCCAGCCTCGTCTCTGCTCCAGTATTAAAGCCAGGCTGGATCCCTTCTCAGCTGCAGCAGAGATTCTGAGTTCTCCAGCTGGCTCTCTTCATCCTACAGAGGAAGAAACCCAAAATGTTGCTATTCGATTTACATTGCCAGGTTCAATTAGACAGATCTCCATCTTTAATTCCAGATAACATTGTATCTGCTATAGATTGCACTGCTTTCTTCTGTCTTGATTTAATCATCAGCTGTGGTTTCCTGTAGCCCTTCCTTGCAAATGTTAAAAGTTGCCTTGCTAGAGGCTTGTTCACTACAGATGGAGATACATTTCTTCTGAAGGAAAACTGCAACTATTTTAATAGCTTTTGCCTAAAATTGCCAATAAAGACCCTGCAAGGGTCTCTCTCTTTCATAGACACACACACACACACACACACACACACACACACACACACACACACACACACAC
>NW_026596069.1:14038497-14042587 GCF_907164565.1 Psammomys obesus
CACACACACACACACACACACACACACACACACACACACACACACACTTTGGCCTCTTTCTTTGAATACATGCTTACATATTTGTTCTTCAGGAGTTAGCATTATTCACGGAGCATCAATTAAATTCCTGCCGTTTCTTGTCTATCTGAAGGGTTCTGCTCAGGTCTCAGCTTGCTGAGGACTATTTGCAATGACTAAGGCAGGTACAGCCAGCTGGTGCCCGGCTTGCTTTCACCCACACCTCTTTTCCATTGTCCAAACCCTATGTTTTCTCATGGGAGAAATAAGGAGAGCTTGGAGTCAATGTTGGCACCAGTCACAGGAAAAGAAAAAAAAAAGCATTTTTAACTAGTGACTGTCATGAGACTCTGCTAAAATTTTCCCTTAAACGAGAAAGAAGCAGACTTCCCGAGTAGTGCCCATGGAGCCCTAGAAGCCTTGGGAATCACCCAGTTGATTATAATGAATCCATACATGATAAACAGAGAGAGCTGACTCCTGCAAATAGTCCCATGACCTTCTCTTGCATTCTGTGCTGCACATCTGTGCATAGGCATGCATATACACACAATAGAAAAATTAAAATGGAATTTTAAAAAATGCCATCTAATAAGTTAAATGGTCATTGTATATGTCTTCAGTGACAGGCATATTTTCTTATTTGTTTGTTTACTCACTTTGCATACCAATCGTAGCCCCCTTCCTCCTCTCCTCCTGATCCCACCCTCCTTCCCTCCTCCCCATATCAGCCCTCTCTTCCCCTTCAAAAAAGGGGAGCCCGCTCCCACCCTGCTGACCTACCCATCCCAGCACATCCAGTCGTATCGGAACTGAGCGCATGAGAGGCAAATTTTCAACTCAGTCTTACCTAACATGTTTACAGTTGCTCTTGTGATAATCTCGCCTCAAACCTAAAGAACCATATCTGACAATAATTTGTTAACATACGTTAACAGTAAGGAAAGCAAATCTCCATATGCTAAATATTTTTAGTCTGTTTTTCTCCTCACAGAGTAAAACACCACAAATATGTGTGTGTGTGTGTGTGTGTGTGTGTGTGTATATATATATATATATATATATAGAGAGAGAGAGAGAGAGAGAGAGAGAGAGACTAAAGACACTCAAAACTGGTATCCATATCATTGTTTGAGTACAGATGTGAAGTAATCCATATCCATACCGGGTTAATGGAATCATTATGGAAAACAACTTGATTACCTTGTATAAGGAAAAATATGTGAATTCCCAAAGTGCTGAAAAAAATGTCACTTCTGACAAGCAACGGTGGGTTAGTTCCATTGACATAAGCGTTTATCGTTAGCAGTAAACAATGTGGTTATCAAGAGATTTAGCTGAAGTTCTGTTTCCTCTGGCTATGGGATCTAAACTTACTTTCAGGTGATTTATTCTGTCAGCATATTCACATATGTTTTCAAATGTGAACATATCCAGTGCACAGCACACCAGACCACACCAGGATAATTATTTAAGATTCTTACCTCAAAAGCAGACCTAATAATACAGCCCCACAATAGCTTCAATTTTATCCCACTGAATAAGATTTTTAGCCTGGCTCAGAATTGCCAGGAAAAAAAAATGTATTTTACATGAAGAATTGGGTATTTAGTTAGCAATGTTCCATGATTTTCTATATAAGCATCTCATTACAGAAAATATACCTGGTTTTTTTTTTTGAGGGTCTATATCTAATTTGATAGGCACTAGTTAAAAATGCTTTTTTTCCTGTTGATTTTTGGTGTATTGTTATAAGTTAACCTTATATAATGTCCTTAGGTAATGTTGTGGCTTTACCCTTTACATGTGTTGATGGTTCTGATAAACTATTATATTAAGAGATATTAGAAATGTTTCTTTTTTTTCTCAGCTGAAGAATTCCTGTCACATCTTTTCTAGTAGAGAGATCTTGAATATAAAACATACTATTTTTAAAAATCCTATGCTATCCCTTCACAGTAAACACCGATCGAAAGAAAGATGACAGATAGGTAGAAAGATGATAGATGAAAGACAAATGAATGAATAATAGATGATAGGTAGGTAGATAGATGACTGATAAATAGATGTATAGATTTTTGATTGACAGATGAATGGATAATAGATGATAGGTAGGTAGGTAGATAGATAGATAGATGACTGATAAATAGATGTATAGATTTTTGATTGATAGATGATAAGATAGATGACACGTAGTTGATAGAAAATAGGTAATCAAGTAGAATGACAGCCATTACCTAACACTTCTTTGAGTACATGAAATGCAGTAATACAGTGAATACAACATTTAAACTTTTTAAGTTATATTAGATCTACAGTGACCTTTAAATTATTTCATTCAATCCTGGATTCTATTATTCTTGTGTACTTTCAAAGAAAATTTTAGCAGGGTATACATAATATTCTCAAAGGTTACTGGGGAAAGTAAAACAAAGCCAGCGTTTGCATGGTGTACACAGAAAGAGGACAGAACTGTTATCTATAAAAGCAGCAAAGAATTTGGCTCGCTTGACTCTTTGTATGAAGCATGCTACAGCAGTTTTTTGATTCTAATATGAAACTGTAGTAAGGATCATTGCACTAATGCATGAGGATTTGTGATAATGTTGCTGAAATTTTACTGTCAAAACCGAACTGCAGTGTAATGACTTTTGTTATCATGGTTTCTAATAACCATCCAGCATGGATTGACCCTACATATGTTTGATGCAATATTGTGTCAGTAACTCAGAAAGCAAAACAAAAAAGGAAAAATAAAGCAGTCCACAGAATGTTATGAGTGGCTTCGTGATAACTGTTATTAATACTGTTAGAACACGTACGATGTAAGCCACAGGTTCACAGGGAAATTAAAACCAACAATGTAGGCATTTGATGACGGTGGTGATCAAGTAAATGCAAAAACTACTCACCTGAGCTCCCGCTGCGGACTTCTGACACCGTCCTCGGACTCGATGCTGCTATCTGGTGATGGAACTCTTGGTCAAAATTTTCCTTCCAGTCCCAGCAATGTTTATTTTTTCCTCTCCCTTTGGTGAAATATTCTGGTTTTTTTTTTCCTTCCCATATTTGCAGGTCTCCCTCTTTATTGCTATAGATTTTCATTTCCTGTCTCTTCATTGTAATAAATATGAGAAAAATAGCTAAAAGTAGCTAATATTAGCTATTGTCCAATGCAATGGTCCCCATGACAGGCAAGACATGGCGCCCTGAATGCACTGTGTCATAAATGCTTGGTCAGTTACAAATAGAATCCTCATCTTCATCCATAATCTTAAATCACCCTCATTCACCTAGTTCATAAGAAAATATATGAGGCTGTGAGGAAACACCTGGCAGAGGCACCCCAAGGAGACGACTGGTTTGTCGCATCTCCGAGCAGGGAGAGCATGAGAACCAAGGTTGAAGCAACTGGGCACGCTGTATCAGAGCCACACGGGAGAATGTCTGCTGGTGCCCAGCCCATTTCCTTCATCTCACTGAGGGCAGGACCCCAGCTCCGGGAATGCTGACCCTTCCCCGTTCTACTGAATTAATCTAGGCCCTCCTTCACCGACCTGTCCAGAGGTCTGTTGCCATGGTGAGTCTAGATCCTTTGAAGCTGATGATCAGCATTCACCACCATTACTAATATCCGTATTAGTTTGCTAGAGCTGTAGTAACAAACAGCCCAAGGCTAAGCATTTAAAACAACAGAAAGTTGCTGTCTCATTGTTCCAGACGTCAGATATCTGAGGTGAAGGTGTCATCAGGCTTGATTCTTTTTAATGGCTCTAGTCAGTTCCAGTCGACTGCCTTGACTTGTAGATGATAACAGCGCCAATTTAAGTGTTGGTTGATTTTGAGGGATAAATTAATTCACTTCCAGTCAAGTTGTTCCTTACGTGATTTTAAAATTTTTGAATGAACAATACAAATGAATATATTTGAAAATCCAGAAAAACAAAACATAGGCAAAAAATTTATGCCTTCAAATGTTCCATATATAAAAAATTCTCTCCCTTTCTTTTCTGTCATTTACTTTGTGTGTGTGTGTGTGTGTGTGTGTGTGTGTGTGTGTGTGTGTGTGTGT
>NW_026596069.1:14042597-14108531 GCF_907164565.1 Psammomys obesus
TGTGTGTGTGTGTGTGTGTGTGTGTGTGTGTGTGTGTGTGTGTGTGTAAAACTTGTGATGGTCTTTTTTCTCCTTCTACCATTTGGGTTTCAACTCAGGTAATCAGACTGAGTAAGGCCACCAGACCCAGAAATTTACTCTTCTAATAAGAATGACCATTATCATGGATTAGGTCTTACGCCAATAGCCTCATTCATTTTTTAAAGCTTTAAAACTTCTACAAAGGCACCGTTTCTAGCAGAGTGGCATTCTGAGACACTGGGACTATGCTGAAGTATATAGGTGGGCTACAACTTATATATATATATGGAGTATAAACTGACACCATGGAGCCTGCAACAGGCACCTTGTTGGATCTTTATGCCCCTCTCTGCTTGCAAGTAGGAGACAGTAGTACTGGGGTGCAAGCCCAGCCCCTTAGACTCAAGCCCAGTTCTTGCACAGGTTCTCTTAAATGCTTTCCCTCTGCGCCACCCAGCCAATTATCTATATAGGATGTATTATTGTCTCTCTATAAATGCAAAATTATTTCAATTATAAAGACTGCTACAGCTATGATTTCAAGCATGGATATGATTAAGCAATTAGGCTCACATGATGAAATGGTTTCTAAGGTGGAGCTGTTACAGTAAAATAGGAAGTGATTCTGATCAACATTCAGAAGTCCAAGCATAAAAACATTTTTTTTTCAACCATAGAAGCTTACAGTTCCTCAGGCCACAGGAGTATTTGCCAAAGGAGATCACATTAGTTCCACAGAGATTGCTACAGAGGATAAAGATTTAAGGCCGCATCATTAAAAGTGCAGGGAAGAGACAGGAAGAGGAGAGAAGGAAAAGAGCCACACAGCAAAAGGCAAAGCTTTCTGCAGCAATGTGATGGTGGGCTCACTGAACTCAGGGTTCTAGGAAGGATACAGGTTGACCAGGGTGAATTACCACACACACACACACACACACACACACACACACAATAGCTGATGAGATTAACCAAAGAGGTTCCTGGTAGGGATAAACACTCACATACTACAATAATCAGTGCTGACTGTGTGGGCTGCTGACAAATATGTCACATGCATAAAATTTCTGCAAAACATAAAAAGATTTGAGGCAAACAATGCAAAGACATAGCCAGCCCTGAATTTAAAGCCGCCATTGCTGACCTATCATTAAGACATGACAGTAAGCACAGGGAGGCACAAAGGCGACCTCAAATTCCTTCTGCATTAGAGTATGTTGGCTACACAACAAAGTGTTCCTTCTTGGCAGAAGATGGGGCTTCGTTTTCAGAATTTATTTTTATTGTTATTTGAATGTTTTTAATGAAGATAGAATTTAGTGACTTACCCGTCCCTTTCTTCCTTCCTGCCTTTCCCAGCTGCTCTTCACTGGAACCCCTCCCATGCTCCCGTCCCAAGTTGAAATCCTCTTTCTCTCATCCATTTTTATGAGAGATTGTTTCAGAGAAAGCTTCTTGGTATCCTAGGTATTACAATCTTTCCGTCCCTTCTTCTGTGGTGTTCACTAAACAATAGATACAGAGGTTGTGTTGTAGATCTGTGCCTTAAAACCGGGATCCCCACGGTCCATTCAATCCAGTTGTAGCTTTCCTTGATAGTCTCCACTTGATTTTTTTAATTTTTATTTATTTGTTAAGATTTATTCACTTTGTATCCTAGCTGTAGGCCCCTCACTAATCTTCTTTCAGTTCCCCCCTCACTCACTCTTCTCCCCCTATATCCCTCCCCTAGTCCACTGATAAGGAAGGTCCTCTACTATCTAACCCTAGCCTATCAGGTCTCATCAGGACTGGCTACATCTTCTTCCTCTGTGGCCTGGTAAGGCTGCTCCCCCACCCCAAGTGGAGATGATCCAAGAGCCGACCACTGAGTTCCTTACTAGAGAACCCACTTGGAGGCTCAGCTGCCTAAGGGCTAAATCTGGGCAGGTCCTCTCCAAGCATTTTCCTTGGTTGGAGCATCGGTCTCCACAGGCCTGCCTGGGCCCAGATACTTTGGGTCCTGTCCCTTACATGTCTTTCTATTTTCCCCTTCCATAATATTTTCTGTATTCTGTCCAAAGTTTGGCTAAGAGTCTCTATATCTGCTTTGATACCCTGCTGGGGATACTCTTTCAGAGGCTCTCTGTGGTAGGCTCCTGTCCTGTTTCTTGTGTTCTCCTGCTTCTGATATCTATCCTGTTTAGGCTTCTGAGTGAGGTTTCAGCCTCTTCCCTAGGGTCTTCCTTGTTGTTTAGTTTCCTTAGGACTATAGATTTTAGTATGTTTATACTATATTAGATGTCTAATATCCACTTATAAGTGAGTATATACAATGTGTGTCTTTCTGCTTCTGGGATACCTCACTCAGAATGATGTTTTTTAGTTCTAACCAACAAACCAAGTAATCCAATTAAAAAATGGGGTACAGAGCTAAACAGAGATTTATCAACAGAGGAATATCTAATGGCAGAGAAGCACTTAAAGCAATGTTCAATGTCATTAGTCATCAGGGAAATGCAAATTAAAACTACCCTGAGATTTCACCTCACACCCATCAGAATGGCTAAGATCAAAAAATCAAGTGACAACACATGCTGGGAAGGATATGGAGAAAGGGGAACCCTCCTCCATTGCTGGTGGAAATGCAAATTTGCACAACCACTTTGGAAACCAGTCTGGTGCTTTCTTGGAAAATTAGGAATAGTGCTACCTCAAGATCCAGCTATACCACTCTTAGACATATATCTGAAATATTCTCAAGTAAGCAACAGGGACATTTGCTCAACTATGTTCATAGCAGCTTTATTCATAATAGATAGAATCTGGAAACAACCTACATGTCCTTCAGTGGAGGAATGGATACAGAAATTTTGGTACATTTACACAATGGAATATGGAATAATACTCAGCTTTTAAAAACAAGGAAATCATAAAATTTGTAGGCAAATAGTGGGAAATAGAGAAGATCTTCCACTTGATTTTTAAAAGAAACTTCTCTGAGCAGTGGAAGAAAAGAAACAGGATGGGATCCTAGTATAGATGGTCCTTTGAAAGGATTCACCCAACAGGGGATCAAAGCAGATGCTGAGACTTGGGTCAAACTTTGAGCAGAGTACAGGGAATCTTATGGAGGAAGGCAGGGGTTGGAATAGAGCGACATAGAATGGACAGGAGCCCCACAAGGAGACTAACAAAACTAAAAGATCTGAGCCCAGGGGGAGTCCTGCAGAGACTGAAGCAGCAAAGGAGGACCATGCATGGAGTTAGATATGGCAGATTGGCAGCTTAGATATGGCAGATTGGCAGCTCAGTCTCCATGTGGATCTAGGAGTGAGGGGATCAGGAGCTGCCTATATCATGAACTCAGTTGACTGCTCTTTGATCACTTCCCCCTGGTGATGCAGTCTTGCAAGGCCACGGAGGAAGAAGATCCAGGCAGTCCTGATGAGACTTGACAAGCAGATGGCAGATGGGCAGATGGCAATGGTGGAGAATTCCTTCTTTCAGTGGACTAGGGGAAAGGGATAGGGAGAAGAGGGAGGAAGAGTGGAACTGGGGAGAAATGAGGGATGGAGCTTCAATCAGGATATATATTGAATAAATTGTGAAAAAAATTAAAATAAAAAAAACTAGACTTATGATCTAATTTAAAAAAAAAAGCTTCTTTGATGAGGGACAGTAGCTCTACTTGTCTGTAGGTATAAGGATAAGACCCAGATATAACAACCCTTCACATATGCCTGAAGGACTTGACATCCTCCTCCACTGATACTTGTGCCCTATTCGTAATAGCCAGGAAATGGAACAACCTACATGTCCCTCAACAGATGAAGAATAATGAAAATGTGGTACATATGTCAATGGAATACTATTCAGCAGTAAAGAAAAATGAAATTACAAAATTTTCATGTAAACCGATAAACCTAAAGAATATTATATTGCCTGCCACAGAGGGCCTCTGAAGGCTTCTGCAGTATAGACTGTCAAAGCAGATGCTGAGCCTGATGGCCAACTGATGGCAGAGTGAATGGAATTTTATGTAAGAAGTGAGAAATAGTAAGAGCTGGAGGGAACGGGAACTCCACAAGCAGAGCAACAGAACAAGATAATTTGAACACAGGGAACTTCCCAGAGACTCATACTCCAACCAAGGACTATTTGTGGAGATGACCTGGAACCCTTGAACAGGTGTAGCCCATGGCAGTTCAGTGTCCAAGTGGGTTCCATAGTAATGGGAAGAGGGACTGCCTCTGACATAATCTGATTGGCCTGCTCGTTGATCACTTCCCCCTGAGGGGGGAGCAGCCTTACCAGGCCACAGTAGAGGACAATGCAGCCACTTTTGATGAGAACTGATAGACTAATATCAGAAAGAAGGAGAGGAGGACCTCCCCTATCAGTGGACTTGGGGAGTGGCATGCATGCAGAAAGGGGAGGGAGGGTGGGATCGGCAGGGGAGGAGGGAGGGGCTCATGGGGGGATACAAAATGAACAAAGTGTAATTAATAAAAAAAATAAAAGATTTAAAAAAAAAGAATATTATATTGATTCAGGTAACCCAAGACCAGAAAGACAAATGTCACATGTTCTCTGTGATCTGTATTCCTCATTCCAAATACTCAGATATGAGTCTACAATATGCAGTAAGCATACAAACAAGGAAAGGATAACGGGACCATAGAGGGGAATGAGGATGGTGGAGGAGAATAGAAGGATATCGGTGATGCAAAGTAGGAAATGGAATAATAGAGAGAACTCCCAACTGCGGAGAAGAGACAGAGGTCAAAAAGAACAAGGGACAAATAACACCAAGGTTGCTTGATAAATCCTCAAGAAATCGTATCATTTTATATTTACTTAGAATTATAAATAACACATATAGGTGCACAAATACACATGTACAAATACATATATAATATCTAAAAGAAAGTTAAACCATATGGGCTGACAATACTGGCACACACAAGAACTAACAACAACCCAAGTAGCAGACACAAGGAACCTCCCTTTAAAGGTCTGTCAGGGTAGTCCAAATGACCCCCAAAACAATGTAGATCATTGTTGTAGCCTTGGTTGACCTCAGAGGTTGAAGATGGGTTCCTCTTGAAGACAGCACACTCTTAAAACACACCACTTTGATGACTCATGCTGGTTCTGATCTGAAAGTCTCTTTCCTGAGGTCTAGGTTCCATGGTTCTATAAAATACTACACAAACTGCCAAGGGAGGGAAGCAATTAAATTGTCCTACCTAGCTCTACCACCTGTGAACCTAGGCAATTACAAACATGGCAAGATATACATAAAGGTACAAGAAATGCTATTTACATGCACTGAGCACATGCACTTTTTTTTTCAGTTTTCCACATAAACAGTGCAGTGTAACAGTAATTTCTAGGACATTTATATTGTATTAGATATAATAAGGTGATGACGAGGTCCTGTGAATCATACAGAAAGAAGTGCATGAATTGTATGTGATTTTTAAGTGAGGAAGTCCAGCGTTCGCAGGTGTTGGTATCCATGAGATGTGAGTTACTAGAACTAAGCTTATAGGGGTCAGGAGTGCTGCAAGTCACTGAGCTGAAAGTTTGTGGTTTGGTTTGTATATTGTTGGTTGGTCAGTTTGTTGGTTGATCTGTCAATCGGGTGGGTGGGTAGGTGGGTGGACTGGTTAATTAGTTAATTAGGAGCCAGGTTCTTAGTATGTAGCTCATGCTAGCCTGAATCTCTACTCCTCCTGCCTCCACCTCCTTAGTTCGGGGATTGCAGGCACGCACAAACATAGTAATTTCTTTTGGGTGTATGCAGATAGTAGCTGAAGTGGAAGAACCACAGACAGTGGGTAATTCACCATCATATTCAGAACTGAAGGATACTTCCTGACATGGCCATATGGAGTGTGTATTCCAGTCTCTTTCCTTCCATATCCTTTCTCTTGCCTCACTTTGTTCTCGCCATGAGATATTCTCAGATGCTTAGCCATGCTCATTTATAATAAGGGGATTTTAAGTGGTCCTATTATTCCAGGGGGATATTTCTCCCCAGATTTCTCCCTGTTGGCTTGTTACCATTTGACTGTAAGTTTAAAGTTACCTCCTCAGAATAGCTCGCCAGAGACCCTTATGTGAATCTTTCTCTTGTCTACACACTATCATGTCACTTGATTTGATTTTCTTTAATATGAAAACTTATATTTTAGCATATTTTCATTTGTTCATGGTCTATTTCTGCCAACTAAATGTAAGTGCAATTGGAAAGGAAATACTACTTAGTCATAACCATTACTCTAGCACCCAGAGAAGTGCCTGGCAAATATTTTTTTGCAGTTACTATGTGATTGTTCCCAGCAGGACATCTAACAAAATGTACATGCCTACTCACTGAGACAGCATTTGCACATCTAGAAATTTGTAAGGAAATAATCTGGAAAAGTCTACAAGGGGTAGGGTATAATGATGTTAGTTATAATATCACCTATGAAGACGGAAAGGTCAGCAAATTTGAGATGCGTATTTATATGGGATTGTATAAACACAATAGAAATGGCACAGAGTGGAGTATTATATACCCTTTACAAGGACTGGTGCATGTGATTCCTACCTATGGCCTCGTATACATTATCTTTTAACCATGGTTGTTTCTTCCCACCTGTCCATCTGTCTCTCTGGAAATCAGCACTTTTGCGTGAGAATGGGCATTCCAAAAAATATGTCACTGGATTTTGAAGCTATGTGGGACTATTTTTCTATGTGCAGAAAAATAGTCTAGAAAATTCCAGATTTCCACAGCACCCATTTTAAATATAATCATCCTCATTTGCCTTGGATATCAAGGAAATATACAGTTGTAATTATAGAATGTAAGCTTAATGCTCATTGGGGGTCCATTGTGAGTTTGAGGTAAGGGTGCTCTTTGTAGCATTTATTCTATCTTTATTTGGAGATAAGATGTACCCATCATGACACATTTAAAAATGAAAACACTTTATCATTTAGTACTTTGAATCAATGGTGAAGGAATTGGCAAACTTTGCAATAGAAATTTCCAAACTTAAAATGACCTTATTTTCTCAGAAGATGCTACACAGAACACTTAAGAGTTAAATAAGTTTGGTGTTCTTCCTGTTAGACAGTGTAAGTTCAAGGTGGAATCCTGGCTCTGTGTGGCTTTTGTTGAGTCTCTCAACTGCCAATTTCTCTCCAGTTCAAATTCCTCTTGGTGTCGCAGTGACGGTGAAAAAATGTGAGATAGGCTAGGATAGCGGCTACTCCAGTCTTTCCTTCATCAGCACAGGGGATCGATACCAAGACGCGCTATACATGGATACTCAAATCTGAAGATGTCCAAATCTTCTATATGAAGGGTCATCCTGTACATAATGTCATTTCCATATAACCTGTACACTTGCTCCTGTGTACTTTAAGTCTCTCTCTTAGATTTAATACAATGGCAATACCATGTAAATTCTCATTATAACATTTTATTTACAGAATAACAGATAAAAGAGTAGTCTGGATATGTTCAGTTCATACTCGATTTTTTTCTTACAGTTTTTAATTCACAGTTAATTGCATCCACAGAGGACTTGACTCTTTCTGCTAATATTTATGATGATGATCAAAATAAACCTTTTCACCTTATAAAATGATTCCCTGTGGACAGTCCCTTTCAAATATTTTCTTTTCAGAGCTGTGTTGTTGTTTTTCTAAGTTTCCTTAAATTATTTACAGTTGCTTGCTTTTTTAAACCATTTCCTTAAAATGCTAAATCACCTAATTACAAATGAATGCAGTCTTTGAAGTACACAAAATGACCAAGTTGCATCTATGAAACCATTAAATGTATGATTTTCATAAATTATACAGTTTGAGGTAAAGGTGCTCTTTGTAGCAATTATTCTATCTTTATTTGAAGATAAGATATACCCTTATTTTAAAAATACTATTTGAACTAGAAACAAATATCCTAATTAAGAGAAACTAAAATGAGAAGAGAAGAATTTCTTTCTCAAGTTTTTGCCATAATCCTTTTGAGAATCCAATGAAGTGTTGGTAATTTTTACAGTATCAACATCACATCGTTGGGTTTTATTCAATTACGACACCTTTCCTGAAGGCTGAAGAGATAGCTCAGTTGATAAAACACTTGCCACATCAGCATGCAGAGCTGGGTTCTGACCCTCAGCACCCATGTGAACACCAGTCTGTGACCACAGCACTGGGGCTTGGGACAGGTGGGTCTTCGGGCTCACTGACCTGTCCTCCTAACAAAGTCCACGAGCTCCATCTTCATTGAAAAAAACTATGTCTCAAAAAATAAAGAGAATGATTAATAAAGATATCTGATATCGAGTTCTGGCCTTTAAACACACACACACACACACACACACACACACACACACACACCAGACCAACTTAGAAAAAAAAAAAGACAGGTTGTCACTCTCTTTTTCCCTGCTGTTCTCAAACTATTTCCTAGGGCCTTTGTTTCTCAGATGACCACCACTGACTACAGTTGGTGTCTTTGCTAATGACCAAGTTACCAAGTCATAGAACTTTGCTCTCATTTATTTACATGTTTTTGAGGAGTTTACATGACTACTGCATGTCCAGTACTCCTGCCCCAACTACTTCCTCTAACTTCTCCAATTCCTTCCCCTTTTCCCTCCCAAACTCATGGTTTCCTTACCGTGCATACACATGTATGCATATGCAGTTGACCGAGTACTCTCAGTGTTGTCCGTATGTGCATGTGCTCATGGTTGGCCATTTGGGAGTAGACAACTTATGCAGGAGCTCACCCCTGGAACAATATGATCCTCCCTCTCCCAGTAGCCACTGGCTACCTGTAGTTCTTCATCTGTGGATGCCACCTTGTAGAGTTCCCCTGTCCACACTGGCATCTCAGCTGCTGGAGACATCATGCCAGTCTAGTTCAGGCAACCTTCAGAAAAATGTAAATCACCCTTCCCAAATTACCTTCATATCCACAAGACAGAGAACTTTACAGAACAGCACAGATCTCTTCCGTGACCTCAATGCAGACCGCCGCTCCTTCTGATCTCATGTCTTTGTACATGGACTGCTGTTCAGTTTGTCTCCTAATGTCTCCATGGCTGACTCCTAATGTCTCCTTTGCTCTTTCTCCCTGGGCCAGCTCATTACCATCAGCAGTTCATCATTGATTTGTGCAGAAGCCACTGAACCCTAGTCCACTCATGTCTCACAGTGTAAACATCCCCATTCAGTAACTCACTATAATTAAGCAAATATTAATGGAGCACATACTAGTTACCCTCCCCAGAAATAAACCCACACACTTACAGACACCTGATTTTTGACAAAGATGCCAAAACCATACAATGGAAAAAAGATAGCATCTTCAACAAATGGTGCTGGTCCAACTGGATGTCCACATGCAGAAAAATGAAAATAGATTCATATTTATCACCCTGCACAAAACTAAAGTCCAAGTGGATCAAAGACCTCAACATAAAACCAGATACTCTAAATTGGTTAGAAAAAAAAGTGGGGAACAGCCTAGAACTCATTGGCACCGGAGACAACTTCCTGAACAGAACACCAACAGCACAGGCTCTAAGAGCAACAATCAATAAATGGGACCTCATGAAATTGAAAAGCTTCTGTAAACCAAAGGACACCATCATCAAAACAAAACGACTGCCTACAGATTGGGAAATAATCTTCACCAACCCTTTATCTGACAGAGGATTCATATCCAGTATATATAAAGAACTAAACAAGCTGAAAAGCAGCAAACCAAGTAATCCAATTAAAAAATGGGGAACAGACCTAAACAGAGAATTCTCTGTAGAGGAATATCGAATGGCAGAGAAACACTTAAAGAAATGCTCAACCTCATTAGCCATTAGGGAAATGCAAATCAAAACGACCCTGAGATTTCACCTTACACCCATCAGAATGGCCAAGACGAAAAACTCAAGTGACAACACATGCTGGAGAGGTTGTGGAGAAAGGGGAACCCTCCTCCACTGCTGGTGGGAATGTAAACTGGTTCAACCACTTTGGAAGTCTATCTGGCGCTTTCTCAGACAATTAAGAACAGTGCTTCCTCAAGACCCAGCTATACCATTGCTAGGTATCTACCCAAAATCGCTCAAGTACACAACAGGGATATTTGCTCAACCATGTTTATAGCAGCTTTATTTGTAATAGCCATAACCTAGAAACAACCCAGATGTCCATCAACGGAGGTGTGGATACAGAAATTGTGGTATTTTTACACAATGGAATACTACTTAGCAATCAATAAGGAGGAAATAATGAAATTTGCAGGCAAATGGTAGGATTTAGAAAAGATCATTCTGAGTGAAATATCCCAGAAGGAGAAAGACAAACAGGGTATATACTTACTTATATAGACCTATAAGATATGATAAACATAATGAAATCTATACACCTAAAAATGATAATCAAGAGAGTGGACACGGGGTAAGATGATCAATCCTCATTTAGAAAAACAGATGGGATGTGCATTGAACGTATGACAGGAGTCTACCGCAGAAGGCATCTGAAAGACTCTACCTAGCAGTGTTTCAAAGCAGACACTAAGACTCATAACCAAACCTTCGGCAGAGTACAGGGAATCATATGAAAGAAGGGGAGTTAGTATGATGGGGAAAGAATAGGAGCCCCACAAGGACCAAATATATCTGGGCACAGGGTCTTTTATGAGACTGACATTCAACCAAGGACCATGTATGGATATAACCTAGAACCTCTGCTCGGATAAAGCCTGTGGTAGCTCAGTTACCAATTGTTTTCCCACAGTAAGGGGAACAAGGACTATTTATAACAGGAACTCAATGACTGGTTCTTTGGCCTCCCCACCCCCCAAGGGAGGAGCAATCCTGTTAGGCCACAGAGGAGGACTTTGCAGCCAGACTTGAAGATACCTGAGAAAATAGGGTCAGATGAATGGGGAGGAGATCCTCCCTATCAGTAGACTTGGAAAGTCCACTGATGATGAGGGAGGGAGGGAGGGAGGGTGAAAATGAGGGAGCAGGGTACCGCTGGGATATAGAATTAATAAAATGTAACTAATAAGAAAAAATAAAAATTAAAAAAAAAGAATACTGCAGTAAAAGTCAAAGCAAAGCCCAATTACCCTTATATTTACAATGTCTCTATGGCACCCACCAAACCTTTTGGTCATGTTTCTTCTTCCTGTGCAGGAGAGAACTAGGTGGAATGTACAGTAATATCTGATTGAGTCAGTGGTGGTTTCTCCAGAACCCCAGTAAAATTCCTTGGTATAACACATGATAGCAGTTTGCCATTGCAGCTGTTAAAGCTTTATAAAGACTCAGATCACTGGTGTCGGTTTCCCACAACCTATGGATCATCTACACCAGCTGTTCTCAACCTTCTTCTTTCAGAAAGGTCAAACAATCCTTTCACAGGGATCACCTAAGACCATCTGTATATCAGCTATTTACATTTTTATTCATAACAGTAGCAAAATTACAACTATAAAGTAGCAACAAAAATGGGTTTATGGTTGGGGGTCATCACAACATGAGAATTTGTATTAAGAAGTTGCAAAGTTAAGAAGCTTGAGAACCACTGAGCTACACCATATTTTTTTTTTTACTGAGTACTGCTTTGAGTATATAACTGTGTTATTTATGTATTTGTTAATACTTCAAATAAAACCAACTTGTGAAGAGGACAATAAGCTCTCCTTGCTCATCTTAGCCCTTCTACCCCATCTTCAGTGTAATTCAATCTGAGATTTAGTCTGGAACATTTGCATTTAAAGAGTTTTTAGAAGTAAAAATAAATGGTTAAATGTGCAAGTAAGTATGTGGTTTCACGAGACATACTCAATCACTTGATAGTATTAGAAGCAGCTTATTTTCAGACTTTCTCCTTTTTTATTTAAATCTTTTATTAATCCAATATATTTTGATCATGTTTTCCCTCATCTTTTCTCAGATCCTCCCCAACTGCCTTCATGTTCTTTCTCTCTCTCTCTCAGTCTCTCTCAACAAAACCCAAAACAAAAACAAAACAAAACAAAAAAACAAAGAAGAACCTCAACTGAGGAAGAGGGATCCTCAGTTGAAAAACTGTTTCCATTTACTTGGCCTATAGCCGAGTCTGTGGTGCATTTTCTTGATTGATGATCAATGTGGAAGAACCCTTCCTATTATGGGCAGTGTCAGTCTTGGTAAAGTGGTCCTGAGGTATATAGAAAAGTGGGCTGAGCAAGCCACAAAGAGAAAAATCACTAAGCACCATTCCTTTATGGTCTCTGCTTCAGTTCCTGGCTCTAGGTTCCTGCCTTGAGTTCCTCTCCTGACTCTCCTTTATGATAGACTATAAATTGTAATCTGAAACAAAGGTTTTAATTTTCAAGTTGCTTTTAATTATGGCCTTTTATCACACCAATGAAAGGTAAGCTAGAACAATCTACGTGCATTGAAACGGGGGAGAAATTATTATATTTTAACACAGGAAATTTGATGTACCACTTTTCCTAGGAAGGCACAAACAACTCTCCACCCCAAATATAGCACTGATATTAGACCAAAGAAACAATCCCACCATTCCTTATTCTGGTGATGCAGTGAATATTGCGGATACCTTGCCATGGGTTAGGTGACTCAAAGTTAGCTGCATCTCTCAAAACCCACCGGTATCATGAAAACAGCATCCCCTGAGCTCCCTACAGCAACTTGCAAGCAGTTCTGCTAAAGCCTGCTTCCTGTCCTGCAATCAGGTGGTGGCTTTACAACCTTGGGGAGCAGTTTTGTAACTGAAAACTTTTTGAGCTTCTGAATCTTAGGACCCTTCTTTTTCCATCCATAATGGTATGTTTCAATTCAGAAGTACAACATAATTGAATGATTATTACATTTGCCCATTACCTGTTGGTGGCCATGGCTTAGCAATAAAAGCTGTAATTCAGGAATTTGTTTTGTTTGGAGCTAAAGAAAAATCACAGAGAAAATATTAGAAATGATAGTATTTCTACATTATAGGAGAATAACTTTTTAAAACGCAGAATTGTGCCTTTAACATTGAAGTTATCTGAGTGTTTGAGTTATCCTCACTGCTGTGACAGAATGCCTATTATCACTGGAAATGGGGAAATATTCATTTAGCTCACATTTTCAGAAGTTTCATTCAATCAAGTGGATAAGAGAATGCCAAAGAAGAGTCAGTAACTCCTGTCAAGCAAGCTTAGACAGGAGAGGAAGAGGGGAAGCCCTACCTCCTAAGGTTTTCATCACATCCTGATCTGGTCCCCCAGTGAGGAATCAGGTGAGAGACCAACAAATAAGCTTGTGGGGAACACTTTATAGTAAAATAATACTGCCTGACAACAATTGTTGAAATACTTTAATATCGTAGTGAACTAGAAAACATGTTAACCGAATGTGTCAGTTTTCTACATTTGAGGCATGTAAATTATCTAGAATTTAGCAATGTGTGAAGTTTGTCTCTAACAGAAATAGTAGAAATGTATACAATATGGATGTATAAAACAAGAATTCATTTTATACCACTTGTTTAGATGTCTAGTCACCCAAAAGTTTGAGGTTTTCTCCTTGTCTTTGTTTGCTTTGTTTTTAGAAGTACAGTTACTGATTTTTTCTGCATTTTCCAAGTTTTTGTGAAAATAGGGTAAACCCATTTTAAGAAATTATTCTACTTTTGTAAAGTTTCCACCAGCTTTCCATAATATTTTTTTTGTCAGAGACTTTAAGTTGTCATACTATATTATGAGGCTGTTTGAAGTCAGCCCTCACCTAACAATGTGTTATTCATCAAATTCACAATCCATTCATAGTGGGAACATATTTTACTGCAACAGATTTCAAACCTTTGCAAGAATGTGTAGGTTCAGAAGCTAGACCTTAAAAAAAGAAACATTTATCAATAAAGAAATTAGAAATTTTGTGAAACACCTTGAAGTCCCAGAATCATTTATTCACTTACTCAACACTCACGCAAGGAGTAAACTACAGACTTTTAGGGCAGTGGAAGCTCAGACAATACAGTGTTTGCATCCTAGCCTTTACACAGAACCCCCAGCAATGGAGTGCTCTCCCAATCATTCTGCAAAAACTTTAAGACAAGTCCTTTTAATTGATAATATACAGAAATTCAAGAATAACTAAACTTATCAAGATAATAATAATGTGTTTCCATAAAATTTTACTTATCAACCAGAAAACTCATATCTACCAGTAATGATTGGAAAAATTAAATCCCTTATAAGTCATCACAGACTTCTTACAGAAGCTGGTGTCCATATTGATTCTTCTATTCCATATTCATTATCATCATCATCATCTTTTTTTTGGTAGTGTCAGGGATCAAACTTGGGTTCTTGCAAATTCTAATTAAGTATTTTACCATTAAGCTACATCCTCAGCCTAAATTGTGAAAAAAACATTTTAGAGGAAAAAAGTTTGCCATTTTTGACTGAAATATGAGAAAACATTGAATAAGTACTCAGCTTCATATTCTTTGAGAAAGAGTTGCAGGCAGCATGTTAGGATGCTAGACAATGTCAAAAAAGTTAGGATCAAAGACTGGAAGCTAAATAAGGCAAGCCAAGGAAGGTCTTACACACTGTAGCTTATACAAGACAGCAGCATGTTCTAGAGAAAGTCACCCATGAAGCCGTAGACAGAGGGACCTGTACAAGACTTGAACTACAGCCCGTCTACTTAGAAAGTGTTCAGGTACTATAGGTAGGTCATACAGAAACAGTGAGGGAAGTGAAGGAACACACTGGGGAAGAGTTACATGGAGGGAACCCAGGAGGATTTGTGACTTGGAGATGAGATGGTAAAATGTTTTTATGCATTTTTCTATTTCTGAAGCATTGTTCTACTTTGATAAATATATGTATGAATGTTTTTACATCAGAGAGGACATTGGTTAGATACATACTTGAGTTTACCAGTGGGTTTTGGATAGAACCCAGCTTCCTACTTGGATATACCAAGTTTGACAAAGTGTTGTTCTAGGCTACAGTTCACACAGCTGTCAACTTCACAACAGAATGCGGGTGACACTGGAAAGGAAGATGTGCATCTGAGCAACAAGGGTGGCATTTTTATCTTTTGCTTTTGAATTATCACAGTGGAATTATGAGCATAATATTTTAAGATGAACTGTTGACATATCCTCCAAGTGTTACCTATGCATGACCAGATTTTTGTCTCCAAAAAATTGTGAAGTTGTGTAGTTTATAAATCATATTCATTGCACAAGTGATAAAAAGGAAGAACGGGAAGCTAAAACTCAACTATGTAGCTCAAGGATACCCAATTATTAAGCTATAAGAAAAGCAAAATATGTAAGAATTTTCAAGAAAACATTCGACTTTCCACAAAATTTCTGGCATCTTACCTTACTAATGCTTTTGTTTAAACTATAAAATATTTAGAAGACACTTCAGGGAACTCTGCCTTGAGAATACTGACGTATTTCTGTGTAACTAGAGCCATCACTATGTTTTTCCATTGTGATGTCTATATGACTATCTCTTTCTCATATTTTTCTGTGGTTTACTATTTATGACCTCCAGCATTTTATATATATTTTATATTGACAGTTTTGGTGATCCCCAGACTGCAAAGCCCTCATCTATTGACCATAGCCGTTATGAGCTGTGGTTGATAACCTGTTTTGCCAATAGTCTTCAACTTAGAGCAATCTATTCAGTATTCAGTGTTCATCTGTGTTGTCACATTTTGGTGCTTCATTCTTCTTCAAAGCCAGAAAGTGCTCCGTAGAGTAATAAATCACAGTTCATTAACTGTTCTGGAGTTGAAGGACATACGGACTGCCACCGCTTCCTGACTACTCTGACTAGTGCCATTGTCAGCATTGAGGATGATACATAGAATGACTTTATTTCTGTGCTATATGCAGTTACCGGGTTGAGTCTTAGTGAAACTTTAACTTGGTTGTCTTACTTTTCTCCTAAGTGACTATCTTATTCTAATGTTATCATCAGGTGTCGATTCTCCACAACCTTTCAACACTTGTTATCATCTTTAGCTTGAACCTGCCTAGTGGACACTTAAGGTTCTATCCACTGGGATTCTGGCTTCCATGTCCCTAACAGCTACCAACCAAACCTATCATTCTTTGCCACATGGTATTTGAGCTCACAATTTTAGGTGTCCCTGTACAACATCCCATTTTCTATTCTTTTTTTCTTCATTATAATTTTATGATGCTCGTTAAGTCCCTGTAAATTAAGATCATTGCTCTAAATAAATTGAAAACCATGGTTTTAGAAAACCCCAGGCTGACTGGTTCACAGGCGTCTTTCTAGATTTAACACAACAGTGCTTTATGCAGCATTCTTCTTCTAAATGCTTCATAAACAATGTTGCAATCAGGATTTAGAACAAGCCTTTGAAGCAGGAATAAAAAGCTTCATTTTATGAGGTTCAATCTCAAAAGTCAAATAAATAAAATAACTGCCTGTAAGGCCCATGCTGTTGAGTGCTTTATTGAAATAAAGCCTGTCTGTCTTTAGCTGATGATTTCAAAGTCAGGAAACCTCACAGTCCCCTAGGTCAGTCCTTTCAATATTCAATGATTTTTATCACATTGAATAAATAATATATTTTAGTCTGCTTTCTTTTTTTTGAGTGTATTTTATCCTTTAAAGTGAATATTTTAATGTTTAAAATAAATCTTAACTGATGATATTAAAAAGTTTTTCTCTTTTCTGCATATAGTGTTAATGTGCATTTTTCAATAGAAAATTTGAAACAGGGCTGGAGTGATGCTCAGTATTTAAGCATACTCGTTTCTCTTGCAGAGGACCTAAAATTTGATTTCCAGCACCCACACAGGAACTCACCATTTCCTGGAAGTCCAGTTGCAGGGATTTCAATTCCCTCTTCTGGCTACCACAGGCACCAGCTACATGTGGTGCTCGCGCACACACACATAGAGAGAGAGACAGACAGACAGACAGACAGAAAGTAAAGCTAAATTCTGAAACAAATAGAAAATTGGGTCTAGAAAGGCAAAGGGAAACGGAATTGGTAAAACTCTGTAACCTAGCATAAAGGATAACTTAGTCTGTGGCATTAACTCTAATTTCTCTTTAGTAAAACTTGGATTGTGCTTTAGACAGTGGTGCACACACACACACACACACACACACACACACACACACACACACACACGAGAAATCGATCCAAAATTCATCATTAGTGATTTTATTAATTATTCTGAGTTTAGCTTCCATCAATGATGAATCTGCCTTTTTTTTTTACAGTATTTACACCTTTATGCCCAACTTTCTTGTTTTCTTTATTAAATTGCAACTTGTAAATTCTGTGAGCCAGTTTCCTTTACATCCCTTCACCGTCTCACTTGGAGTTCATATCTCTGAAACAATCCTAAATCTACCCAACCTTGTCACTTTGCAGATTGCTCTCATCTTTCAGAAGGCAGCTTGTAAAAGTCATTTTGAACAGGGACAGATGTCACACTGACATCCCGGTTCTCACCCATGTTAGTTAGCTGACTCTTCACACCACTGGCCAAGCTCAAGTCACAAGGTGCGGTCCAAATGTGACAACCACCTCAGGAAAACTGATTGGAAAACTTGTAGTACTGAGGAGCATGATTTATCTTTAGCCAGACCGCATTTCTGGCACACAGTATTCAAGAAGTATGCCTGAGAGTTGGGAACTGGTCCCTCTCATTACCTTCCCATCCATGTGAATGAGAGTAAAAGCCAGACTCAAACTGGCATTTCAAATACACGTACTGAATATCAAAAGAATGTGTGCCCAGGAAAGTTATTTCTTTCTACTCTTATAAAAAAGCACCCATTGAGTTCTCTCAGAGTAGGTACCTATGGATTTTCAGTAAGAATAAATCAAGATGAGGAGCATATAGCCCCCGCCCTCCCTTCATTAAGTGGAAAAGAACTTTGTGTGGTAAGTGGTAGGAAATAGTCACCACAACCAGGAAGTGGAAATGTGTAAAATAAGGAAGACTTCCTTCACTTAAAAATACACAGAGATTATTTTCTGATTATTCTCTGTTTCTCTATCTCCGTCCCTCTCCCTCCTCCTTACCTCCCCACCCCTTCTATCCTCCATTCTCTTTCTAGTGAGAAAAGGTCTCATTTACATCCCGCTATATTAAAACTCTTATGTAACCAAGGATTACCTCGATTTTTGTTCCTTCTGCCTCCAGCCTCAGAGTGCCAGGGGTTACAGGCAACTTGACCGCTCTGTTTGCTAGTTTGTTCTCAGTTTAAGGGCTGAAAGACAGGCCTTTGTGATGCTTGCTAATCACTCTACCTTCTGAGCTACACCCCAGTTCCATCCTTGTTGGATTTGGAGTGCTAGGTGAAATTTAGATCTTTCTTCCATATTAATCATTCCAGTGACAAAGGCTCAAGTAGGGAATAATAGTGGAAAGGGGTGTGTTTTTGCTAAAATAGAAAATCTGAATGAACTGTAGATAAACGACAAAGAAAACATTAGGTAGCTCTCTCCCTCCTCCCCTCCCAATCCTACCCTCCCAATCCTACCCTCCCTCCCTTTTCCTTACCTGTGCCCCTCCCCCAGTTCACTGATAGGGAGGTCCTCCTCCCCTTTCCTCTGATCCTAGTCTATCAGATCACATCAGGAGTGGCTGCTTTGTCTTCCTCTGTGGCCTGGTAAGGCTGCTCCCCCATCAGGGGTAGGTGATCAAAGAGCAGGTGAATCAGTTCATGTCAGAGACAGCATTGAGCATTTCATTACATTAAAGAAGGGAAGTTAGTATGATATGGAAAGGATAGGAGCTCTACAAGGACCAAATATATCTGGGCACAGGGTCTTTTCTGAGACTGACACTCAACCAAGGACCATCTATGGATATAACCTAGAACTTCTGCTCAGATGTGGCCCGTGGTAGCTCAGTAACCAAGTAGTTTTCCAAAGTAAGGGGAACACGGACTATTTCTAACAGGATCTCAAGGGCAGGCTATTTGACACCCCCCCCCCAGGGGAGGAGCAGTCTGTTAGGCCACCGAGGAGGACTTTGCAGCCAGCCCTGAAGATACCTGATAGAACAGGGTCAGATGAAAGGGGAGGAGGTCCTCCCCTATCAGGGGACTTGGAAAGGGGCAGGGAGGAGACCAGGGAGGGAGTGTGGGGTTGGGGAGGGAATGAGGGAGCGGGATACAGCTGGGACACAGAGTTAACAAAATGTAACTAAAAAGAAAAATAAAATAAAAATAAAAAAAAGACTACTCTGTATATTTATGTTGTTGGTTTTTAAAGGTTGTTTTTCCTAACTTCTTAAGCTCTTCAGGTGGAGATCCCCATAACTTACTTTCTGTCTCTGCTGACATCTCACTTGTCAGTAAACACTGGCTGAATTTAACTTTTTCTATTAAGCATTGGTCTTACCCCCATAGAAATGCTAATTTGGGAGTTATTTTCCTTTCTTAGAATATGTTCGCAATTTGTTTGTCATAAAGAACAATCCAGTAATTATCTCACAGCATCTCTATGTTGACCTTTAATAGTCTGCCTCTTAGGCCAAGTATGGATCCTTCAGAGATTTGAACCATTGTCAAAAGCATGCCTCCTCAGTGAAATAATGACACTTCTTCTTCATTGTCTACAGGATGTAGCTACAGGGACTGGTTTGGGATGACGGAGTAAGTCTGTGAGCAAAACCATCATGGTGCTTGGACTGTGTCAGTGGATTTGCTTACAGATCAAAGCTGCACTTTCAGACTGATTTCCAAACACCAGATGACTTCACAAACCTTTCATGCAGAACACTAGCAGCCCACTTCAGTCAGTCATTTTTTTCCTGCTAGTATTTGTAGAGTGTCTATGTGCCCCCAGTGCATGTGTCCATTATTCTCTCAGGCGGATGTCATTCCCTTTGAAGCTAGATCTCGTGGCTGCTAAGCTATGTTGCCATTCTGGACATCACTGACCATCTGTGCAGGCTTGGGATGAAAATTCTGTACATCCTCTTGGAACTGACATTCAGATCACCTCATCATGAAGACAAAGGAATGATTTAACTACCATTGTGAATATAAGCTTTGTGGGTGTGTGTCAGCAATATGTCTCTCTACATGTGAATGACAGGCAGGTCTAGTCTCTAAG
Organism: Psammomys obesus; assembly: GCF_907164565.1. Lineage (NCBI taxonomy): Eukaryota > Metazoa > Chordata > Mammalia > Rodentia > Muridae > Psammomys > Psammomys obesus. The sequence continues at coordinate 14,062,760 of NW_026596069.1, forward strand.
AACCTGTAAGGCTGTCTTTCCTAAAACAATGCAAGAATCACCTCATGAGAGGCCAGCACATTGCTGTGTTTACAACTGTACAGGTTCAGTCTACGCAGTGAAAAGGACATTTATAGGAACTGTTTATTACCACAATTCTGAAATTTTCTTCAAGCATTTGATATTTTCGTTTGCTTCTGAGTTTTTCTTTTCTCGTGATCAATATGAGTAAGAATTTTGCTTCCTAGTGGGGGTATGGATGGACTCTAAATGCTGCTTGTGCAAACACCCATCCATACAAACTGAAGAAACACACAAAATCCTCTGCATGCTTAATCAGCTTTGGTTGTCTAAACTCTAAGAGACAAATATCATATAACTTAAGGTTTTGTCATATTGTACTCAGTTATTCTCTCAGCTGCTAGAGTCTTGAATCTACCTAAATTGACAAAATTTTGCAGGTTTTGTGTGACAAGCATACTGTTTATTATTTTGGAGGATTATATTCATTTTCAGCATTAATTTCATAGAATAAGCAGAAATGTCAAACTTTGTTTACTAATTTTATACTCATCTGTTCTTTTAATATCCTGTCTTGGTTCTCTAGTTATAACATAGACGAACCTGAAGTTTGCTAGAAACATTTGCCATTAGCTTCTTCTGAAAAAAAAAATTAAATTTGAGGATAATCCTACCTCCAGAGCTTATTCTGTTCCTGGCCATTGACTGTGACAGCGGAAGGCTCATCTGAAGGCACTAGAGCGTCCCATCTAAAAGCATAAAACATATTACATTTCATGAAAAAGCTAATTCAGATTGTTTAATTCTGGTAATATTGCCTCTGTCACCTTCAAAATCAAAATGTTCTTTCCTGTTATTATAAGGAAAACAACCAAATTGCTAAAAAACCCATTTGAATACACAGCCGCCTTATGTTGCATACTAATTTGATTAAAAACACCCATGCCTCACCAGCATTTTTATATAAAACACGTTGGTAAATTTCACAAAGGCTATTGAAAAACATATGTTGTCAGACGAGGTCTTGCTGACCAGAGCCCACAGCACTGACCGCTGCCCCTCCAAGACGGCACAACAAGATCTCTCTGGCTATTGAAAGGCATGAAACAATGGCCGAGCTGTATTTGTTTGCTCACTGCTTTGGGCACCGAGCCAACCTCATTGCAAATAACTGCATTAGCCAAGTGTATCCAAATTATTACAAGGCAGCGTCCATCCCAGTTATTGCTGCTGAGGCATTTTCTGAATCTTCATGTCACTAGAAAACATTTATTTGAAGGGTGAGCATCACATAAATTCAGGTCCACTTGAATTTATGGAAAAGTGAGCCGGTTTCTTTCACACGTGGTTTTATTTGTGTGTGTGTATGTGTGTGTGTGTGTGTGTTCCTTTGAGAAGGAGCCTTTGAAGTACTTATTGCTTGCCTCTATTCAGTCAGAAGGGTTTTTGACCCTGATGAGGGCATTTGGCTCTGCACATTTTTGCATTTTTCCCTTTTATTTCCCCATTTATTTCTCAAGGTATTTTTCCAGGATGTTTTTTATGCAATATTTATCTATATTTTAACTATTATTAGTACAGCATCTCACAATAATCGTGAAGACTTGGTAAACTGGGGAAAACCAAGCTGTACAAATGAATAATGAGTATTTAGAAATTTTATTCCTTCATACATGAGCTACAACCCAGTTTGGTATAGAGAAAACACATTTTAGGTCCTTCTCGATGACCATTCTGGCGAATTCATACATCAAGAAGCGCTTCTCCTAATGGCTCATTACTCCCTAACAATGGGCATGCTATCTCAGAAGACACACCAGCTCCCAGTCCACAAGGTTGCTGAATGGCTGTCAAAACAAAGCGGGTCCAGCAGAAAGTGACTCACTTCATATTGGCTTGTGATGTAAGCTCATTGCACACTCTTAGGCATCCAGCTTTGCTCAAGGACTGTCCCCTTTACCCAGGAGAGTCCTTGGTTCCTCTTCCTCATAGTTTATACCACAAGTTGGTTCAAGTTTCTTCTTAATACCTTAGATTAACGATTTCATATCCTGTGATCTGGAAACAACAGTATCTCCTATTTGCCTTCAAGACCATCCATAGCACTAGTAATAAGTCATTGCTAATAATGCCAAACTTGAAATATTGATCGCACAGTTAGTGCTTGGGATCATATGGCTGTTTGGTCCCTCAGATGAGATATTCTTTGAAAATAGTTTTAAAAGTATTAGAAAATGAAAATAGTTCTATTTATCTGAAACCTGCAGTGAATGACGGAGCTGTCTTTCAAAGAGGTTTTTTGTTTGTTTGTTTTTCATGTTTTATAGTTTTTATTTTTGGCTTAGGTATTTATTGTTTCAAAAACAGTTTCTTTCAAACTTTCCTTTATGTACTTTTACATATGAGTCAGTGCCAAAAGAGAGCATCAGATTCCCTGGGACTGGAGTTATAAACAGGTGTGAGCCCTCACATAGGTGCTGAGAACAGAACCCAGGTCCTCTGTCTACAAGAACAGCTGGTGCTCTTAACCACTCAGCCATCTCTCTAGCCCCCTCCCCCAAAGGCTTATTTCCACTACATGCTTTTTGCATGAATTTCAGATTCAAGAAATACTTTATTTGATCTGAGCTTTAACTCTTTTTTAGTATTTTCAGTGCCCCAGGAAAATAATTCTGTGGAAAAAAAAAAAAAAGCAGAATTGAGGCATCTCAGGTTCTTCTACTGTTGCTCTTTTGACTGATTGCTGAGTACTGTGTCTAAGCTGCCCATAGGGAGCGACTCTCCAGGCAGCATTTGCCAAGCATGGCTTGATAATGTTCTGAGAACTCAGAAGCATTTCCATACCAAGCAAGCTGGGAAATAATTAAATAAGACATATAAGTCCAAACATAATTTTGTTAATATTTATTTTATCTTTTAGATTATGATATAATTAGGTAATTTCTCCCTTCCATTTCCCCTCTCCATTCTTGTATATCACTCCCTTCTCTTTCCCAAATCCATGGCACCTGTTTTCACTACTTGTTATTGCACGTGCATTCCTAAATATGATCTGCTCAGTCTGTGTAATATCACTTGTGTGTCTGTTCTCAAGAATTACCACTTCGTATTGCATAACCAATGGTGTGCTCTTCCCTGGGAAGGCTTTTTCTCCCACTCGCAGCATCTCTTTGTTGCCTGTATTCTTTGTGGAGGGATTGCATCGTTACTAATGTCAGAAGCTTCACCTGTAAAATCTCAGCAATATGACAGCCTATCCATGAGCTGAGCTGAACAAAGACAGTAATAGTAGGGTAGACATACCTAAGTGTATGAGGGGAAAGACATAAAATGTTTTAGACAACAAGTTGTGGGCTGACAGATGGCATGAAAATTACCTTTTCGTTAGGATAAGGTACAAAATAATATATTTTTTTTCATTTAGATAAGTATGTGTGAGCATATACTTATATACCTTGCTTAAATCATATTAAATCAAATTCATGTATGTTTTGTGTATTTTATAGAAAACATAAACTTTCTGTCAAATTTGTCTTTGTGTTATAGAATATTGTTGATTTGTATTTTTAAAAGATTTATTATGCTATTTATGTATGTGCATTTATGTGTCTCTGTGGTGGGGTGTGGGCATTAGGGTGCAGTGCCCACAGAGGCCAGAAGAGGGTGTTGAATTCTCCGGTGCTGGAGTTGCAGGCTGGTGAGTGGCCCAAGTTGTGAGCTAGGAAACAAAAGCCATCTCTCCAACCACTGTATCTTTATAACTTCTATTTTCTCAACATTTCTTATAACCTGATATAAGTTTTAAAAACACACTGTGTGTTATTTTATAAAAAGTCTTACAATGAGGCCATGAGCGAAATTGGCACACTGCCATTGAAGTGGTATTTTGTCCTGTGTGAGCTTTGCCATCACATTGTCTTTTACCTTTGGGGGAGGGGAGAAGTCCTCATCATCATTACTATTTGCTTTGTGGTAAGACATGGTTTCTCAAATATTCATCTTCTCTTCTCATCATTTTGTTAAATCCCATTGTCATTCCAATGTCATTAAAGCTTTAAATTTAAAATTTAAAGATCACATTATGGTGATTTAATTTGTCTCATTGTCTTTCTGAGTAACAAGAGTAATTGTGACTAATGGTTGATTTCTAAGGGAAGTTTAGGGAGGAATTCTTGTGTGAAAACTACTAGAAGCATCTGAGCTATTGTTCAATAAGAGAGTATAGTTATTACATTAGTGATTGAAGACTTGAGTTAAAATATTTGCACAGCATTATCTTCTTGTGGACTGCTATAGCAAGATATCTTAGACTGGATAGGTACAAAAATGAGAAATTTAATATCTTACAACTTGGGAGCCATGACCTTTAAAATCAGTGTCAGAGAACCATGCCTCCTCTGACTGAGATGGTGCCAATTCACCACAGCCTCGCCCCTACCATCTACTAACCGAAAGCACCTTGAGCTTGCGCCGGGATATCTTCTCCCCAGGTCTGTTTACCTCGTCACTCTTCTCTCTGTGCACACCTCCATCAGTGTCCACATTGCCGCTTTGTAAGGGAGCTGGCTGCATGATTGCAGATTATGCTGGTAGCCTGGGTTTAGTTTGGTTGGCATCATTTCTACCCTACCCCCAGAATGCAGCTGATGCTGTGTGCTCCGCTGTTCTTAGAAAGCTCCATCCTGAGAACTGTTCTTTCACATTTGGAAGCACAAATGTTACTCTTCTACCAACAGAACCACGAGTTCACATAGAGCACTTCAAACAAGTGCTTTTCTTCAAGACAAACCACCTGGCTTAGGAGACCCTCAAAGAAGTGAAAAGCTGAATGAGAAAATGACCCATGTTATCATTAGGCCTTCGGTAAACAGCCAGGCTGGGAGCTGAGGGCTGTGGACGCATCTGAGGATGCAGCTGAGGGAAGCACCACTGAGTTCAGTCCGAGCCCCAAGGAAGCCAAGAGTTTGTTTGAAGCTTCTACTATTTACTGTTTGGTGAAAAACTCATGGAAAGATTTTTGAGTTTACAAGGGGACATGAAGATCAGGGCATTTAGTTTGGAAGTACCTCTTGTCATTTCACAGATGAACAAACACTTGAAGGCCATAAGCAATATTTGTCCAGAAAGAAAAAAAGAAAGAAAGAATTTGCTGGCAGATGGATTAAGCAGACAAACTTTTGTCCATAGAGAATATTTTATGCCTTTAAAAATATACAAATTAGAGGCTTCAGTTGGGAAGACTGTAATCTCATACGTCATACACACAGAGACACACATAGGGGGAGAGAGACTAACAAAAATGCAGCCATATCACAGAAATGAACCTCAAAACCTAGGCTTTCACTTTGTAACATATTAGTGAAAACTTTAGACACAGAAGTTATGAAGGGAAGCGGTATCAATTAATATCTACCTTGGGATAGTGCCACCCTAAGGACTCACTTCGCTTTTGTTTTATTGTGCTGTTTGTATTTTTCCTCCCAACTCTTCTCTGATTATTTAGCCAACGGAAGCAACTAGTAGAAGTTGTGGCATCTTTGCTTTTACAGTTGATTTAAGATAACATAAAGGCAGGAGACAGTTCTGTTTGCCATTATACAATGCTTGCAAACTATTATATATGCCACTTGATGCTGACAAAAACGTGTCTGTGTGTGTGTGTGTGTGTCTGTGTGTCTGTGTCTGTGTGTGTTGTGCAGGATATTCGTCACTAATGTGGTGCTTTAACCATACAAATAAGTGTGGAAGCAGGATTAAAGTGAAAAGGCATACACTCAGTTAGAGAAAACCAGATTGTGAGTTATGCCAGACATTTATGAATTTCTATCCTTATGATTTTTACTTAAGCAATAAAACTCCAAATTCTCTGAGTGTTGAAGTCGTCCCGCTCAGCAGCAATCAGGTTGCTTCACAAGACATTGAGTTGTAGCTTTTTCTTGATGATTTTGTTATAAAATACAATTTCAATTTTTTGTTGTTTGTTTTGTTTTTGAGACAGGGACATCCTAGATAACCCAAAATGCCTTGATCCTCACGATGTAGTCTAGGCTCTAGGCTGGCCTTTAACCAACAATGATTTGTCTGCCGCAGCTCCTAAGAATTGGGGTTTCAGGCATGCAGCACCACGCCTAGCTTCTTCTAAAACATTTTCAATGCCATGCTCCACCACTAGATTCCCAAATGTCTGTCCCCGCTTCTGCTCATAAACAGTTTTGTTATGGAAAAGTTTTAATTTTTAATAAGTGTCTGCTTGTCCTTTTCTTAGTAGACCCAAACAGTGGCATATGCGAAAATGTCTTCAACAGATGAGTTCTGGATGCAAAGACAACCCCGAATTTAAAACTGGCCTCAAATGGGACTGTGGGATCCCACATGCACCCCTGTCACACCTCTGAAGATTACTGGCTCTGTGTCCTTGGAAAAGTGGCCAATGTGGCTACGGGAAAACAATTAGGATTATTAGACTAAGATGAAAATATAAGACATTTAAATAGTTCTCAAAATCGCTCACTTCTTTGAAAATAAGCTAAAACTAGCTTCTACTTCCTCCTGATTCAGCTTCCCTACACGGACACATCTACTTCCTCTCCCTAATCACTAACATTTCCTACTAATCTGTGGGCTTTTCTGTAGAATTCTGGAGATTTCCGCACTGAGCTAAGATACGTATAAGCTCTTTGTTAGTCATCCATGAATTTTTGTCAGAAGACATGAGAAGACTTGAATATTATATATATGTTATTTATATATATATATATATATATATATATATATATATATATATATATATAACTTTATTGCTTATAACAGAATTGCTTTATGATAACACCTGAGAATCCATACAAATACTTATCAATGGAGACAAAATTTATCTAGGTTGTGGCGTAGATTTTCACGAGAGTTGGACTTCAGCGTTCCTGTCTTAGGAACATGACCGAACGTAGCGGTTACCTTGAGGTCCTCCACAGGACCCGTTCAGTAGGATCCTCGCACTCTGCATGCTCACAAGGCAGACTGATACTGAGCAGCTACTGTATAATCTGAGTTATGTTTCACAGCGAAGACTCAGAATGGCTGCAGAGATGACATTTACATGGTGGGGCTTAAAATTTTAATGATTTGCTATAACTTGAGCATACTATATTATTAATCCATCCCTACAAAATTTACAAAATTTACAAAATTTAAGGAGTATACTCCTTAGCCTTCCACAGTGATTCTATGCAATATTGTGTTATTTTTTTTTTTACCATTTTAGACAAAATTTAAGTAAATTTAGACTTCAAATAGTTAGAAAATCTATCTATTTTCTTTGGTATATATAAATATAAATAATATAAATAATTTATTAAGAACTTTCATATGCTTAAAAGCAGGTTGTTCTAGAAAAATTTTGAGTCAAGTTTCAGACCCCTTAACTCTCATCCCATACACCATGGAATGTGACTTTATTTTGCATTCCAGTGAGCTCTCTTATGTCATATGGTTTCAATATTTGTGCTGAGCAATGCTGAAATATGGCATGATTTAACTATCCTGTGAGATAAGTGTTAACAAATCGTGGAATTCACTTTTTAAAAACTCACAATTATATGTCTTCTGAAGTACTTGATTGTTGTAATATATAGCTCCCTTTCCAATCTTAATCCTAGGGTAGATTCACCATGAGAGACAGACCTAAACACTCAGTTATGCTATTCAATTTTGTAAATGCTGAAATAGGAGTCAACATTTGCCACAGACTGCTCTAACCTCTTTACACAAATTAGCTTAGTGCATATCACTAGGTGGTGATACAGGCAACCACATACAGCTACCATGTGGCAAAGCCAAAATCCCGAGTGAGTATCTCTGTTGTAGGCCTGATGCTCTCCATCATTATGGCAAAACGCTGGCTTGTTAGTTTCAACCTGGTAGTCTGTGAAGATTCCTGCTAGAATTTCAGTGCCTCTGTAACAGGAATATCAGATCCTGCATTTAGATGCTAGCAATTTTCAGAGAAAACAGTGCAGTGGAAAATAAGACTCTTATTTGTTACTTGATCTTCCTTTACATAAAATCTTCAGTGCTACTCATTGTATACTGTTTTGAGACAAGATTGATGCTGTCATTCGGATAATTATCCCCAAGGGCTTCTCTCCTGTGCTGAAAATTTGGTCCTTCGCCAATGGCACTGATAAAGGGGCATGGAAGCTTTAAGGGGCAGAGCTGGGTGGGAGGTCCTAGTGGACCGCAGTGGGACCATGCCCTCAAAGGGGATTGTGGACTGTTAGTTTACTATCTTCATTCTATACATGACTGTACCGTAACATTAAGAGCTTCCTCTGCGGCCCCTTCTAACTCGAGCGGATGCCTGGTCCCTGGAGCATAAGCACATTGAGACCAACCGACCATGGACTAAACCTCAGAAACAATGAACCTAACCGAAGATGCTCCTTCTAATCTAATTACCTGCACCACTTTTGTCACAGTAGCAGATTAATATTGCATATCCATTTATGCATCGACACTATAATCTTCCTTTGGTATGCTCATCAGATGGTATTCTCATGTTTTAGGACCCAGATAATCATCCTAGAATTCCTATTTAAAATTTTGGGTTATAGAGCCACAGACGTAGTTCAGTTGCTTGCGTGCTCACCCAACATGTATGAAGCCCTCAGTCCTTTCCTCGGTGTCTCATAAACTGGGGTGATGGTGCACATCTGTAATTTGGCACTTGGAAAGTAGAGGCAGGAGCATCCAGCGTGTCACCCTTGTCCACATGCCAAGTTTGAGGCAGTCCAGGATGCATGAGCTCCTGTCTCGGAATTAAAAATAGTTATTTTAATTCTTCGAACCACTTCGTACTTGCACAGCATCCTTCCATCTTTATCATCTTGTTTTGCCTTATTCCTACAATTCTCTACATTTGGTGACCTCTGGTAATTTCTTTGACATATTCTCATAGCCGTTCTCTAAGCAAAAGTTGTCCATTGGCACATCTTTCTGGAAGGGCTAGCCTCATGTATGTTGTGCTGTGCATTGCTCTAAGTGAGACCTGTATGTCTGGATGAGTCCTTCTCTACTTCCTTTATTTGCTGTGTTACCTTTATTTCCATGTCCAAAGTAATAATTTCTTTCCTTCATAAACAATTTTAATTTTTCAGGGAGGATATTTTTAAATATTTTATAATATATTTTGATCATTCTTCTCTCCAACTTCTATTATCCATCTATAGATCTATCTATCTATCTATCTATCTATCTATCTATCTATCTATCTGTCTGTCTGTCTGATCTCTGCCTATCACAAAAACAAAAAAAAAATAAAAAAAAAACAAAAAACTCACAAAACAAAATTAAACAGGCAAAACACTAATAAAACAAAACAAAACAAAAAATGCCAAACAAAGCAAAACAAGACAAAAGGTCCACAGAATATACCACTGAGTCCCTTTTTGTCGGCTGGCTACTCCTGGGTGTGGAGCCTGCCTTCAAGTGTGCTTGATACGCCCAGTGACACCCCATTAGGGAAGTCTGACTTTCCCTTTGTGACTGAGTATCAACCTTGTTGGTTAGGGGTGGAAACCCTGTATTCCCTTGTCCCTCAGTCCTGGACTTGCCAGAAGTTATGGCAAGTGAAACTAAGAGGGTGATGTTTTTACTGTAGACCAACCATCCAGAGAGGACCGTTTTATGTTTGTTTGTTTGTTTTTTTAACAGAGGCATGGATTTAAAATATTTAGATATTGAGCTAAATATGCCAGTAACAGAGTATGAACAAAATACAAGAGAAAAGAAATGATTAGCACAAAAAGATTCAGAACACAAGAGAATATCAGGGGGTTAGGACCAGCTCGGAATACAGAGCGTGTGGGTCAAAATCACGGTATGTTCAATGTGTTCTGCCATTTGTGCTTAGGTTTCTGTGTCTGTGGCCTTGCTGCAATTCTGTGTTGTGTCACTTAAAATAAAGCACCTGTGATGATCCTCCAGGTGGCAGTGGCTTTATTGCAGTGGCTTTTGTGACTTCTTAGAATCAGTCCTACAGGGGAAATAGTAAAAATTCATTTCCACCTTGCTTGATTTGTGGGAGGGCTTCATAAACACAGGTGTTAATTTCCACTCTCTCATAGGATGTACGCTGAAGGCATCCCATTTCTTAAATATATATGTATATTTCTAGTATCCTGATGTACAGCAAAGAGCACAGATCATTTTAAAATAGTGACAGAACATAGTCATGTTTTAAAAAATAGCCAGTATAAGGCTGAAGAGAGGGCGCTGGGGGTTAAACACTTGCCACTCAAGCAGGGGAGCAGGGGCTTTCTCTGGCATGAACTGAGTGGCAGGCTCTCTGATCACCACTCCTTGAGCGGGGGGGAGAGGGGCAGCCTTGCCAGGCCACAGAGGAAGACAATACAACCAGTCCTGATGAGACCTGAGAGTCTACAGTCAAACAGAAGGAGAAGGGGACGGCCCCTATCAGTGGGCTCGGGAAGAGGTATGGGGATATAGTGTGGGAATAGGAGGCGACAAGGGAGGGGGCCAGAGCTGGGATACAATTTAAATAAATTTTAATAAATGATAATAAAAAAGAAAAATTCAAAAGAGTAGAGTTATTATCTTTAGCACTAATATAAATGCTGATTTGGACATGGCACTTTACCTCTAATCCCTAGGCTGGGAACAGAAGGACAGAGGATCCTTGGGCAAGCTGGCTAGCTGAATTAGCCAAATCTGTGACTGCCTGGATCAGCATGATCCCCTGCCTCTCTGTATAAGGTAGAGACTGAACATGGAAGACACCTATTATTACCCTCTGACAGCCGCACGCCCATGGACATAGGGCCGCAAGCACACATTCACATGCCTGTCTGCCGGAACACATATGAGCATGCACACACAGCAGCACACACACCACACACATATGCAAAGGCAGAGAGATGAATAGACTTGCCAGGAAAGACCATCTAAAATGCTTTCAATGAATTCACTTAGAAATGTTTTAGCTAGCAAATCAGAAAAATAGCCATTAGAGATCTCCCTAGTAGTCAGAACAAGGTTGTATTATTTACAACTACAAGACAAAAATGTTGTAAGAATGGAGTGATCGATATTTACATATATACATAGAAATAGAGGTTCACATGCATTCCAGCCATTCTAATTTTTCAGAACCAAGTGAAAAATCAGAGCACAGATATTATAAACACAAGTGTTATCTTCGTTTAAAAGAAATGAATTATTCTTAGTTTTCTTTTCCTTTTTTAATTTTTAATTAAACATACAAAATAATGGGTTTCATTATGACATTTTCATGCATACATAGTGTTTCACTTTGTCATATTCACTTCCTGCCCCATTAACATCTTTTTTATAATTTTTTATATTAATCACAGGTTATTTATTTTGTATCCGAGCTGTAACCCCCTCCCTCCCAATCCTACCCCCCCTCATCTCCTCCCTGCCCCTTTCCAAGTCCACTGATAGAGGAGGACCTCCTCTCCTTTCATCTGACCCTAGCTTATCAGGTATCTTCAGGACTGGCTGCAATGTTCTCCTCTGTGGCCTAACAAGGCTGCTCCTCCCTCGGGTGTGTGTGGGGGATGGGGAGGTCAAAGAGCCAGCCATTGAGTTCATGTCAGAAATAGTCCTTGTTCCCCTTACTAGGGTACACACTTGGATACTGAGCTACCATGGGCTACATCTGAGCAGGGGATCTAGGTTATGTCCATACATGGTCCTTGGTTAGAGAAACAGTCTCATAAAAGACCCTTGTGCTCTGATATATTGGTCCTTGTGGAGCGCCTGTACACCCCAGGTCTTACTAACTCCCCCTTCTTTTATATGATTCCCTGCACTCTGCTGAAGGTTTGGTTATGAGTGTCAGCATCTGTTTTGATACACTGCTAGGTAGAGTCTTTTAGAGGCCCTCTGCTGTAGGCTCCTGTCCTGTTACTTGTTTTCTCCTACTTCCAGTGTTCATCCCATTTGTCTTTCTAAGTGAGGATTGATCATTTTACCCCGGATCCTCTTTCTTGTTTGTCTTCTTTAGGTGTACAGATTTTAGTATGTTTATCCTATCTTATGGGTCTAGTACCCACTTATAATTGAGTATATACCATGTGTGTCTTTCTGCTCCTGGGATACCTCACTCAAGATGATCTTTTCTAGATCCAACCATCTGCCTGCAAATTTCATGATTTCCTTGTTTTTAATTGCTAAGTAGTATTCCATTGTGTAAAAGTACCACAATTTCTGTATCCATTCCTCCATTGATGGACATCTGGGTTGTTTCCAGGTTCTGGCTATTACAAATAAAGCTGCTACTTTCATGGTTGAACAAATGTCCTTGCTGTGTACTTGAGCATCTTTTGGATATATGCCTAAGAGTGGTATAGCTGGATCTCAAGGAAGCGCTATTCCTAGTTGTCTGAGAAAGCACAGATTGATTTCCAAAGTGGTTGTACAAATTTACATTCCCACCAGCAATGGAGAAGGGTTCCCCTTTCTCCACAACCTCTCTAGCATGTGCTGTCACTTGAGTTTTTGATCTTAGCCATTCTGATGGGTGTCAGGTGAAATCACAGTTGTTTTGATTTTTATCTCTCTGATGCTAAGGACGTTGAGCATCTCTTTAAGTGTTTCTCTGCCATTCTATAATCTTCTACAGAAAATTCTCTGTTTATATCCATACCCATTTAAGAATAGTATTCCTTGTGAACCAAAAGCATAACAAATAAATCCTAATTGTTTTTGTGCCCTTCTGGATAATTTCTCTTAAGTCTTTTTTTTTATTATCTAAACAAAATGTTAAGCAGTATTCTGGCTTTCTTATGTGGCTATATTCTTTTACATGGAAGACAACAGCGTATCTATGGAGAATGACAACTTTGGAACACCAGATAGTGAAAAGGAGATCACTCATTTAAAAGAATCCTGAAAGGAATTATCAGTGAGGCCAGCAAGTCTCTAGGAGGTAGTTAATGAAATAGTGCATGAACTTTGACAAAGTCTTAGTAGTTTTGATGCTTCTTGCTTTTATAGTTTTTGCAACACTGGGGAAAGTCTGTCTTGAGTTTCAATGTCTTTTATTCTAACATACTTCATAAAGTTGTTGAGCAACCCACATAAAAACAATGTAGGTAAGGCTCTTCTCTCGGTGTCTGAGCATGTGAGTGTTATGTAGCTTTTCACTATTACTCAGTAATAAAAGGTTGTGTTTTTCCAAGAAGTTTTTGACAGGTAAGAAGATGTGATAGTTCTTTAATTGTTGCTCTTCTCCCTGAAGATGTTCAAAGACACTATACTGTATCCATTGTTTGCCAACATCTGGTCTCAGGATTCTTGTGTGTTGGAGGCTGTCAGTTTTTTTAGGTTTGTGGGAAGCTGGAGGCAGAAGAGCTAGAATACCTCAAAGCTTGTTGCTCTCATGGACATTCAGCAGCTGTCCTTGAATGGGTTCTCCTAGGATTGTTGAAAGATGTCGCTTGGTTTCTGGAGTTCTGTTTTCATTAGTCCTTTCTTAGATACCTAGAATGCTATTGCCACAAACAAAAATTCTCTATAAATAAATCACACCTTTTTATAAAAGGTGACCTTGGTGTAGATAAGCATGTCTAAATAGGAATGGCTATTATAATTTGAACTGTAATGTAAAAATGAACCATAGCCTTTTGTTACAGAATTATGTGTGCCAGTATAGCTATCTTATTATAAAATGACATGCTTTAAAAAAATGAAATGTTCCATGTGACTGTCCACTGTATCTGCCTCTGTCTCATGACGGATAGCACATGGACTTCCACATGATCCACCTGAGGAGAAGATAGCCAAAGATAAATAAAGTCATGGAACAATGAAGCTTGATTTTGCTGCCAACCTCCTTCATCAAATAGTTTGACCACAAGCTTGGTGCCAAGACCTCAGATACAGTGAGAAGACTGATAAAACCCAGATCCAGCAAAGCACTGCAGATCCTGAGATACTCACGGCACAGAAGGACCATCTTAGTTGTTGAGAAGCTTGAGTGCAGGGGATAGAAACACCAGAGACCCACGCTGGGGAATCAGTTTTGTCTTTTAAATCGAAAGTAACTGAAAACCAGACAGCATGGAACTAAACTTCAAAAAACAAAACAAAAACAAACAAACAAACAAAAAACCACCCGAGATGGGTTTCCTCAGAGCATAAAAGCTGAAAACACAAACAGCCTATTCCAGAAATATCACATGGGTTCACCAAAACTAAATGTTTCAAAATTTCCTCCATCCCTTTAGTGCTTTGTTTTCTATTGTTGTGATATAGAATTGGAGAAATCAAGCTTTGGGAGGAATGGATTAGTTGGGCTTACTTGTCCCGATCATTGTCCATCACTGAGAGAAGCTGAGGCAGGAACCTGGAGGCAGGAATGGGAGCAGAGACCATGGACAGTGCCACCTAGTGGAGCACTCAGCCAGCATTCTTAGATCATCCAGGAATACCTGCCGAGGAGATGTGCCAAACACAGTGGATTGAGTCCTCACACATCAATCACTAGTCAAGAATGCACCACAGAGTTGCCTACAGGTCGATCTGATGGAGGCATTTTCTTGATTGGGGCTCCCTCTTCCGAGATGACCCTAGCTTGAATCAAGGTGACAAAACTAATTCGCACAATTCCCTTATAAGTTGATCTCAACTGCAATTTAGAGTAGCAGTTAAATTTCGGACAGAACTTCTGTATAACTATAACCAAATGAGATTAATCAATGCCTTTAATATCATCTCTGGTAATTTCCAATGAGTTTCCTTTTATTTTTGCCTATTTTTTTAAAGTCCTACTTAGAACATATATAGTTTCAGCATTATAGGAAAAAATAAGACACACAATGGAAAAAAGTTAAGAGTATCATGATGATAACAAAACCACAAAACAATTTAGGTTAGAAAACTACTAGAAACTCATATTTAGATTCCAGCATTCATCTTTGTAAAGCCTGAGTCAGTCCCTTTCCTTTTAAATTAATGTTAAGAATTTATTTTGGCAGAGAGATAATTAGTAAAGCATCTTTTTATGGAACCATGAAGACCTAAGCCCATGGGAGCAAAAAACACAGATGTGTTTGTATGTACTTGTAACCCCAGTACTCCAGTGCTGAGGAGGAGGAGACAGGTGGATCCCAGGCCTCATGGCTAGCTAGCCTAGCCTAATTCAAAAGTTCTAAGCCAAAGCGGAAAACATTCTGAGGAATAAGGCACATCTACAGTTGGCCTCTGGCCCATACATATGTAAAAGATGCACACACATACACACACAAAGAAGAAAAATTTCCTTGTAATAAATAAAATTTAAAAAAGAAAAAAAATTCCAAGAGAATACTATGCAAAAGATATGAGTTGTGTGCTGTGTGGATGAGAGTTCTCTCCCAATGCTAGAACCTGGGGAACTATATTTAGAACTTTTTCTGCTTGAAAAAAAAGGTAGAATATATTTTTTTTTGGTAATTGACAAATTATATGTAAGTAAAGATTGAATCCAAATATTTCAATGTGATGCATCTATTTTTACCAATTCGTTCTGTGTGGTAAGTCTTCATTTTTTCTGATGATGGATATTTGTGAGATCAGAAATTGAATGAGAACATCACACTTACAGCAATTAGTATGCACGGTGTGACAGATTTCAGATCACTCCCCCAATGCAGTGCTGAAAATACGGTATAGAGTGTAATGTTGTTTTGCAGAAATAACTTTTAAGTATTCAAATTGAGCCCTCACTATCTTAAACTGTAGCTCTGTGATTTCATCTAATGAAAGTAACTAAATGAATCCACGCTAATGCATCATTGGGATGTGCAGAACATGAAGAACAAAATCACACAAATTTTCCCACTTAATTATAGTGATAGAAATTCATTGTCATATTATTGACCTATTTGGTCATGCCCAAGTTAATCATGTCTGAACCTTTCCCAGTGGGAAATAAGCTTCTTCACTTCCTGACTTGCAAGCATACCGACTAAAACTCAGTCACATATGCCCACAGCCCTGATCACCGCAACCCACTGTAACCATCGTCACCAACAGTGAAACGGCAGTCTGCAGTGAGCCCGGGAGACTTGATGTCAGAGACTCATCACTTCCTGTGTCCTCTCCTCCCCCCATTCGGCTCAATCATTTGCCACATTAAATTAAACCAAACTCTGTTTGCAAAGCCTTTCCCTGCTTTCCCTTTGCAAGGAGCTGTTTTGAAATCCTGAAAGAGAGTTTACTGTAAGGTAGCAGAATAGTAAGCCAGCAACTTTAGTCGCTTATTAAAGTCAAGCATGTGTCTTTGTTTCATGTTGCTAATGATGCGGAACCCTTGAGGCCCGAGTATATTTCGCCTGGACGGTGTGGGAGCGGATGCTGAGAGCTCATTACTTGGCTCCCCATCGGAATCCTGCAGGCTTCCGCTCATCGAGGAGACTGTGGGGGCTTTGACAGAATTATTATACTGAATATTTTTAGACTCATTAACTATATCACCAAGGCAAAACATCTCTTCCTCAGATGCAAATGGCTGGAGCTACTGTGGCTTTCCTGTAGTTATTGCAGAAAAAAGGATGAAGCTTGAAGATGACTTAAGGGTGGGGGAAGAGGACTTTTCATGCCTGAGTGTTTGATTTTTTGCAACGCATATTGGGACTTGTGTGGGGCCGTTTTGCTGCATTTGAGCCACTTGTATTTGAGTGCTGCTTACAAAGACAAACACACGCAGTTCTCCACATTAGGCAATAATCAAAAGCCTTTCTTAATTTTCTGTGTGTCCTAGAATGTGTTTCTGGGTGAGGCTTTGGTGAGAATGTGTTGGGCTGAGGCTTATGGAATTCATTCCTCAGATCGTGGAGGAACTTTGGGTGCCTGACCTAAATCTAAACTGAGAATGACTACGTAGTTAAAATAATAATTGGGGGAATAGCTGTTCTCTAATTCAGGAATTGTAAAGGATGCTGTCTGGCATGAAAGATGGCACACTGCCTTAGATCATTACCACACCTTAACAGTGCCGTCTGATTTAAGGCCGAAGAGAAAGAAAGGAATTCCAACCCACCTCAAAATAGCCTTGCTCTCCTGGAACTCAGCATAACGTTAATATCTCTTTATTCAGGCTTTCAGTGATTTAATTTAGGCTGCAGAAGCACTTTAAGGAAAAAAAAAGTATGCATAGTTTAAAATTAATTCTTTAGAGCCAAGGATGGAGATCTCGTTATGGTGGCTCTGCTATGAAACTCAAGTTGGATTACAGAGAGGTTCCTATTTCCAAGAATAAATTCGAAAAGAGAGTCTAATTTCTTGTGTATTCCTACAATCAAGTATGCCCAAAATTTGCCACCCCAGGCTTGTAGGTTGCAACGTGTTCTCTGGGCATTTAAACATAAAGATTTGATCAGAAATATCGTTCAAGGGTTGTAGCACATTACCATCCAGTGTGTTGGAAGAAGCAGCCTTCGATTCTGGTTGTGGTTCATTTCCCACACAACAGCGCTCTGACAATGGTGACAGTCACTTCACACATCAAGAATTTCTCCTGCTTCCCATGACCACCAGGGAATCTGAGGGGATACTTCACATCTGATACACTCTCTCCTCTGGGATTCCTCCATTAGAATAGCCATTCTGATCAGCAATCCATTATGAAATGCAGCTTCCACAACGAAAGCTACAGAGGAGACGGAAATGTTTAGAAAAATCAAAGACAGCAAAGCAAAAAGTGCGGAGCGGGATTTCACAAGTACAGGAACTTCACTCTCCCTCTGAGAATCTGGATTTTCTTTAATAAAACTTGACAAGACCACATTTTCTTCTAAAATAAACACAGAAAATATCAAGTAGTGTGAGTTGGAAACTGTTTCACTTAGGTAATTAGAACACAGATACACTGGCCAATGTTACATTTGTGTGTCAGGAGGAGGCTTCATTTTACCTGGAATTCTAGGGAGATGGTGCAGAATTCCTGCCCATGATTCTAAGAATGGTCATAAGACTGTGCACACTCCCATTCTTGAATTATTTAGACTCCTTACAAATGAGAATTCAAAATGCATATGTTACTACTAAAGATGGAAGGCCATCATTTTGCAAAAAATGTATTGAAAATATCTTGAGTCAAGTTATGCTTTTAGTTTTGCTAGGAAAAGAGGCAGATAGCAAACAACATGAATACAATATGTAGTATATTAAGAAATAAATCTAGAATTTGGGTAGAAAAATGAAGGAATGTGAAAGTAATAGTGTGAAATGAGCAGAATTAGCCTAAAGGGGTAATTTTAAAAATAAGGATGTGAAGGAATTGAGAAAATTTGCCATGTTAATGTTTGGCAAGAGAATTTTATGTTAATACAGTATTCAGAAGAATCAAGGAGATAATATGAGAAAAGGGCAGAGGGGTTGTGAAGGGACTCTGGCCAGCCCCAGTATGGCCAGCATGGCGCTGTCAGTTTCTGACCTGCTCTGTGATCCCTTTACCTTGCTAAAAACCATCCTAAAGATACCCATCAAAGTCGATTCCATTATTTGGCCACTTCCTCCTTCTAAGGTTGACAACCAAGTTCCAGCTATCAAAGTACTGCCCAGAAATCAAAAGCCCCCATTGGCTCACCTATTTAACCTGCTCAATCAAAATTAAACACCTCCTCGTATCACAGGGTTTCTGCTTTTACCTTTATGAAGGACCATTTGCCTCTGTGCCATGTCTGTCTCCTCTCTATCCAGATGCAGTCCCTGATCCTGACCCCAGGAAAAATACCCTTCCCCATCTCCTTCCCCATCTCTCTTATTCCCTTTTCTCTCTTCCTCTATCTCCTGTCTTTGTCCCCTATTCATGCCCTCTGTTCTTCTCTGATAAAGAAAGCTTTCTGGTGAGAACTTGGTCTTGGGGTCCTGAGCTGATGCTAATATATTACAGGTTGTGTGGGTCTGTACCTTTTTAAATTTATTATTTATTTATTGCAATTTATTCACTTTGTATCCCAGCTGTAGTCCCTTCCCTCATCCTCTCCCAGTCCTGCCCTCCCTCCCTCTTCTCCTCCCTTCCTCCTCCCCCAATGCACTGATAGGGGAGGTCCTTCTCTCTCTCTCTCTCTCTCTCTCTCTCTCTCTCTCTCTCTCTCTCTTTTTTAACTGTGAAAAACAACTTAAAATTTGAGCTGAAAGAGACAAAAACGTAAACCGTAGTTTACCTGGATTACTCCAGAATAGGTTACAGGAATGTGGAAGCTTCTTTTCCTACCCAGACCACAGGCTATGTAGCTTGGCTCAAAGTATTCCTTGTCGCAGGAGTTAGAAGATAGGGAATGACAGCAAGAACTGATAAAACATGAGTTATTAGATGAGTTCCCATTTCATTGGTCCTGACAAACATAGTTCTTACACAGGAAGGATTATGGTTTCAATATGAAACATTCCCCATAGGCTCGTGCGTTTAAACATTTGGTCCCTGATGATGCGTCTGTAGACTCTTGGGAGATAGAGGTTACTTCTACATCACTACTGGTGAAACTTGAGGGCAAGAGCCCAACATGACTTTCAGTTGAGCTCCCTCTGATTGCTGCTCCTTCATTTAAAACATGAACAAGCAGGTGCCCTATGTGCCCACATCCGTACCATTCCTACCATTGTTAACTGTATCCCCTTAAGCTCTAACCCAAAGATTGAACCCCTCCTTTCCTGTTAACAGGCATTTGCTCACATCAATGAGAAAAATAACTGGCACAGGAGGCTTTATGACAGTGAGATTAACTGTAGGACTTATCAGCTAATATACGACTTGATTGACATTTCCATTTAAAAAAATATCACCTTGTTGAAAACATACCTCAAATCATTTAGTTCTCCAGAGCACTAAAGGTTAACTTGGAACAATAATTAAGAAAGTAAAATGTAATGTGGTGGGAAGCCTTGACCACGGGACAGCCTCCCCCCCACACACACACAACAACAACTATTCTTTTTTATTTTTTTTACTTTGTACAATTTATTCATTTTTACATACCGATTGTAGTCCCTTCCCTCATCTCCTAGCCCCACCGTCCCTCCATCATTCTCCCATCCCCTTTCTCTAGTCCAGTGGAAGGGGGAGTTCTCCTCCCCTGCCCTCTAACCCTACCTTATCAAGTCTCTTCAGGGTTGCACAGATGTAGCTGAAAGGCAGCTCAGTCTTCATGTGGGTTCCCCAGTAAAGGAAGCAGGGGCTGCCTCTGTTATGAACTCGGTTGCCTGCTCTTTGATTGCTACCCCAAAAACTATTGTTAGAACTGACTTTCTGCAGACATTTTTCATAAGATTGTAAATGACAAAGGTCCTCTATAAGTTCTGTGAACATGAGATCTTCGCTGCACTTCTGTGTGTAAAACACCTCTTCTTTGTAAGAGGGGTCTGTGATACTCTTTGTGGGGTTGCTTTTACTAGGTTGTTATTGCTTTACTACACAGGACTTTGGAAGTCCTACTTGCATTCATTTCACAATTTCTGCAGATCAGAAATGCAAGCACAGTTCTGCAGAGGTGTCTGCTCAGCATCTCATAAAACTGCAATCTAGTCATCAGCCAGGTCATGTTCCTGTCTAGAAATCAAGGTCATCTTCCCAGGTCATACACTGATGGTAGAATTCAATCTCTCTTTCTGGCCACCAACTAGCAGTCACAGTATGGATCCTTGTCACCATGGCCTCTTGACCAGTCCTCTCACATCAAATACTTCCTTTTTCAAGGATAGGAGAGTTTTTTTTTTTTTTCCTTCCTACTTACTAAGGTATGCGGAGTGATGCCACATTCTCTTGAGCACATCACCCTGATAAACAAAGCCCAAGATTCCGGTCACTCTCAAGGAGATTTTTTTTTTGAGGGTTTAATTCAATAAAGAGTATTTTAGAATTCTGCCCACCACATGGGTGCTATGTATTAGGAAGTATTCTGTTTTAAACATTTGACTTTATAAGGGTTTTGGGCAAGCTGCTGAGGTAGCTCATGTTGCACAAGCATGAAGACGGGAGTTCAAGTCCCCAGAACCTACACAGAGAAGCACACAGTAGGAGGAGATGTAACCCCAGAGCTTCTGCTGGGAGATGAGAAGAAATGAACACTAATGAAAATTTTTGTTCTAAAATGGACGAGATCTAAGTGGATACTTCTGTACTTAGTTAACCTAGGGACCTGCTTCCCTGGCCTACAGAGCAGAGAAACAACTAAGCTCGTTGTTTCAAACAACGCTAGGACAGACACCTAAAGTTGTCCTCTGACCCGTACATACACACATATGTGTGCCCACACTCATACTCAAATGTACACACACATGCACACACCAGGCATGCTCATTTACATGCACATGCCATGCACATATCTCTTACACACAAAGATGGAACAAAAACTTAAACAAAGGGAAACTGATGACTGCTATTGTTCATTGAATATCTAGGCGCTAAGCAAACTGTAGTAGATTTAAGGTTAAATTCATAAGAGATCATCGAATTGGGAATTGAAAATTGTCATTATTTCCATCAAACACTTATTATTAGACATTTATTTGTACTTTCCTCTCCAATGGATTGCAACCTTGGAAATAAATTAGCTTACCGGAAGCCATGAAGCATTAGGAATGTTCCCCTCATAAAACAGCGCCTCTTTAATAAACATTTCTCAGGTGCAAAACTAATCCAGAGTAAACCCAGTCTTACGGAAGCTATCGCAGCCTATTATAAGAGATGAACTCTAATGAAAAGTTTTGTCTTAAAAAGGCCAGGCCTGGGAGTATATTTATGAACTCAGCCAGTTTAATAAGATATCCACACGTCCTTATACATGAAGCTTGGCCATTAGAGTACAAGTTAATCTCACCTTGAAAAGACAGTGCCTCTTCATTTTTCTTTTCTAAACACAGATGTTCTTTTGAAAAGGAAACATTTGATTATCCCATCTAGATGCAAGTGCACCACAATCCCTTCACATCTTAGCATTAAGACTACAAGTCTACTTTAGTAACTCCAGATTTCTGCTCCTGCCAGGGGCCGGGTAGAAAAACTCCTCTCTCGCTCCTCTCTTTCTAATATACAGAACTATATGTGTCACAATGGATTATCCATTTGTTTTGGAAAGAGTAAGAATAGATGAGTAGTTCTTTGCTAATATTTAAAACAAGTATAATTGCCTCCCTTCAATACTTGGTGCATTAGCCAGAATTCTCCTGTGGAAGACTATGAGATGGGAGAGAGAGGGAAGAGAAGAACGTGGAAGGGAGGAGGGGAGAAAAAGAAGGAAGAGAGAAGAGATAAGAAAGGTGGCAAGAGAGGAGGTAAGAGAAGAGAATAGGAGAGAAGGGGGAAGAAGAGGAGCAAAGGGAAGCTAAGAAGGGCAGGAAAAAAGGAAACAAATTGTTTTTTTGTTTTTTGATTCAAATATTTTCTAGATTGGAGTTTGTTTTTCTATTAAATATCTTAAACTTTGCTTGCAGTCAAATGCATCTGAAATTTTATTTGTGATTTATCCCATTGTCTCATGTAGAAAAGATTTGTCTATGCCTTGATCAATTAAAATTCCATCTGGATTTTCTTCTGGTTCCTATAGCTTAATTGTTTGCATTTAACCCTTTAGTTCATATTTGCCAGGGAGAAATCTATTACCCTTGCAGCTTTACAACCTATTTATGCATGTGATATTATATATTGAGCTCCTTTTTCAATATAATAAACTGTTATTTGGGGCATACTATGAGCTCAGGATATAATTTTTAGCTTTCTATATTTTCAATTTTCTCGATATTGTACACCCGTTTTGATTTCCTAAAATCTACATGAAGTTCTTTTATACTATTCCTCAATCAAGTCAAATTAAAAATAGTTTGATTATTATTGTACTATGTCTCTGTGCTTACGTATTTTATTGAGTAAGAATATTAATGATATCACCCGAGTTTGTTGAAAGGATGAAATTTAGCATATTATCTTTCAGTGAATTTGTAATTTGATCAATTTAATTATTATACATTCTCCATCTTGTATTTTGCTCGGTTTTATTCTGCTTTTGTAATTTTTCAGCATTGTCAAAGTTTTGTGTTTTCAATACTGTCCGACAATATAATTTTCCACGTGGTTCTCATGCCTAAGGGCTTCTCGTCTTTCCTCTGAGGCCCTTACCACACCCCAGCTGCTGGAAAGGAAAACTGCTGGCATGTAAAATGCATTCCTCACATGAGGGGCTGCCTCGTTGAATTCTGTTTTCACATTGCTCTTTACCCTTTATTTGCACAAACCCTCCAGGTCACAGAAACTTCATAATAACATTCCAGGGCTTTCTGTGATATTCTCTCCTCAGGAGCTGTGTGGAACTGGGACGCTCGCTAGTTAGTAAGTACTCTCACTGCTTTGACGTGCCATCGTCTTAGTCGGATATGTCAAGTACTTACCTACCTCATGCTTCTGGCAAATGGTAGTTTGCACCCTCCAGAAGAGACAAGGCCAGGAGCATCTATTTATTCATCTGACATTTTTAACTTAGAGATAAAACAGCTTCTCTATATCCGCAGAGTATCAAAGCATACAGATATTTATATGTGCATATTTAATCTTCATCCCGGTCTCCATTACAGATTTCTTTAATAAGTCTAATATAAATCAGTTTGTGATTGATTTTCTGTATTATTTCCTGGAACATCTTTTTAACAAAAGAACATAAAGAAAACTATAACGATTAAATATAAAATCCTATTTTAAACTACTCTCTGAGTAATCCTATTCTGGACTGAACAACCACTCCAGGCACTCAGATGATAGTCACTGTCTTGCAAAAAAGACTGATTTTGCATAGCTGGAACTTCCACTGTGCATTTTAACTCTGGATTCTTATTTGTACAGCTGTGTGATCTGAGCCGCTCTCCAATTCTTCCTTCCTCTGACAAGCTATCTCACCTGCTTAGACAGAGAACCATGGTAGGAAGATAAAATACAGACCCTAGGAGCTGCACCCATGTAATTCCTGCTACGCTATGACAAGGCCAGCACAGTTCCAACGAAAAGAAGTAAAGTCATCGCTGTCTGTCTTAGTTAGAGTTTCTCTTGCTATGAAGTGACACCAACTCTTATACAGAAAACATTTAATTGGGGCTGGATTACAGTTCAGAGGTTACTCCACTGTCATCACGGGGCAGAGCATGGCAGTATACAGGCAGACGTGGTGCTGGAGAAGTTGCTGAGAGTTCTACATCTAGATAACCAGGAAGCAGAAAGAATGAGAAACAGTGTGCCTGGCTTGAACATCTGAAACCTCAAAATCCACCGGAAGTGACACATTTCCTCCAAGGCCACACTTCCTAATGTTGCCACTCCATAAAGAGCCTACCTGGGTCATTTTCATTCAAACAACTGTCATTTGAAGTTGTAGTCATTATTTACTTGCTGTAATTAAAATGACTTACAATTAACATTTTCAAGCAAAGCATTAAATACATAAACCATGCAGTTGTGCCTGTGATGTAAAACCATGATTTATTCTA
The DNA here is from genome assembly GCF_907164565.1 of Psammomys obesus. Taxonomy (NCBI): domain Eukaryota; kingdom Metazoa; phylum Chordata; class Mammalia; order Rodentia; family Muridae; genus Psammomys; species Psammomys obesus. Next base: position 14,087,249 of record NW_026596069.1, read on the forward strand.
TTCCCATGAGAAACACTATGACCAAACACTACTTGGAGAAGAAAGGGTTTATTTCTCCTTACAAGGTACAGCCCATTGTGATAAGGAACAGGGACACTAAGACAGGAGCTGAAGGCAGAGAGCATGGACAAATGCTGCTCACTGGCCTGCTAGCTCTAGCTTGCACACTACTTTTCTTTTTTTTTTCCACTTTTAAAAATTTTTATTTTTATTAATTACAGTTTATTCACTTTGTATCCCTCCTGTAGCTCTCTCATTCCTCCCCTCCCAATCCTACCCTCCCTCTCTCTTCTGCACTTATGCCCCTCCCCAAGTCCACAGATAGGGGAGCTCTTCCTCCCCTTCCTTCTGATTCTAGTCTATCAGGTCTCATCAGGAGTGGCTGCATTGTCATCTTCTGTGGCCTGGTAAGGCTGCACTCCCTGAGGGGTAGGTGATCAAAGAGCCATCCACTGAGTTCATGTCAGAGACAATCCCTGTTCCCATTACGATGCAACCTACTTGGAGACTGAGATGCAGTGGGCTACATCTGTGCAGGGGTTCTAGGTTATCTCCATGAATGGTCCTTGGTTGGAGTATCAGTCTCAGGAAAGACCCCTGTGCCCAGATTCTTTGGCTCTGTTGCTTTCCTTGTGGAGCTCCTGTCCTCTCCAGGTCTTACTATCTCCCCCTTCTTTCCTAAGATTCCCTGCACTCTGCCCAAAGTTTGGCTATGAGTCTCAGCATCTGCTTTGATACCCTTCAGGGTAGAGTCTGTCAGAGGCCCTCTGTGGCACACCACCTTTCTTATACAGCCCAGGCTCCCCTGCCTAAGGATGGTACTTCCCACAGTGACTGGACCTTCCTTCATGAACTATCAAGAAAAAGCACCCCCAGAAGTATCCGAAGGCAAATGTGATGGAGGCAACTCCTCTATTGTGATTCCATCTTCTCAGGTGTGTCTATGTTTGTGTCAAGTTGACAAAAACCAATCTGTGTAGCCACGTTAGATACAGTAATCATTTCTAATTCCCCTCCTGGTTTTCTTTCTCTCATTTCCCATGCATGGCTTTTATGAGTCCATCATGGTTCATACATGCCCATCCCCACAGGCTTCTATTTCAGGGAGTCACATTTAGTTAAGTAAAATTGTCATCTGAGACAAAACCTGTTTTCCTATCTGCTAATTCATACCACCACTGACCATAGCAATGAACTTAATGATTCTTCTAGGTGAATGCTCATCTCATAAACCTTCTTGATCAACTTTATATAAATGTCAGCCTCTATTTTTCCTCTGGATTTCATTATATAAAAGTACAGATGCTTTTTTGATGCAAGTAATAATCCTTCACTCCTAAACGAAGAAAAGTTTGAGTTCCATGATTCACATCTGAATCCAAATTTATCTGCCCATAGAAGGACTGGAACTCTGAAAAATTTGGCAGGATGGATTACTTATTTACATTTCTCAGAGCTTTGACATTCATCCCTGTATTTACGTTGGATCTCTCTCTGTGTCTTTCTCTCTCTCTCAACTATCTATCTCCCTTCCTCCCTCTCTCCCTCCCTTCTTCTCACCCTTCCTCTCTCCTCTCTGGACACCTTTGTAAACTCCTTCCATAAGTTGTAGAAGAATTAAATGATGCTAATACATTTCAAGAAAAAAAGTGGAAAACCTAGAAACTGAGAATTTCAGTGACCAATTGAATGGGGATGATTGAAGGAATACTGGTGGGCAACCTTGAGAGTTCTCCGGGTCCCACCACATAGGGGCTGAGTCAGACTGCCAGTGACCAATCACACAGTGAAAGTGAACAGGTTTAGGAGAGAAGAAAAGCCTTGATCTATACATTTGTCCATCTGTCATCTATCTATCTATTTGTCCATCATCTATCATCAATCTATCTACCTATCTATCCATCTATTATCTATCATCTATTTACCTATATACCCATCTTTCTATCTATCTATCTTGCTTCCTGATAAAAGAAAGGAAAAAACTTAAGTAGAAGGTAAAATTCTACCAGTAAGGGAAAGTCAACCAAAACTAAGTATATAAGAAAACACTGTGAGAAATCCTGTTATTTTGTAAGCTAAATAATAATAATAATAATAATAATAATAATAATAATAATAAAAATCTTGAGCTCAAGAGAGCACAATATTTTAGAAATATCCTGCTAAAATTTGTATTTAAGAAAAGATTTATAAGTCACAGAAATGTGGGCTTCTTCTAAAAATAATATCACTCCCATTCAGTGAAGGCTTGAAAGAGAAAGTACATTTGTTCTGACCTGGATAAGGAGGAGCCTTAGAAAAGATGTTTCCATGGCATAGTGATCTCTGTTACAATGCAGGCCTGTGTTACACAGAGTTAACCCATGGCATTGGTTCAACAGGCATAATAGCTAATAAAATTGTACAGTTTGTTGTAGTTGCTGTGAAGAGAACTCAGCGTTCCTGACACTCATTAAAGACCTCATATTTATTAATTAAGTCACTCAGATAATATTTGGTAAAGACTTTCCATTTACCTGGATTTGCATAAAATGCAGGAAACACAGTTGACTCTCACATGGACCCAGCTCGCGAGAACCCTCTAGAATGTACCTGAGAAAGAGGCATTCAAGGCTACTGTACAAGTGAAGTAGCTAGGCCTCATCTCTGCAAGACTGAGAACCATGTGCAAAGAAAAGCTGCTGTCATTTCTTCTCTGTAAGTCCTTTTAAAGGAAAGGTCACATGGTTGGTCCTTCTGTTACCATTTGTTCTTTTGTCCTTGTTCCTGAGAAGTCTTCTACTTTTTTTTTTTTTAAGAATGTCTGTATGCCTTTTCTCTTCTGCTTACTTCATAGTTTCAGAATTCTCTGAAACATCGCCCCATGATGATTTTTCTTGTCTACTGTTCCAATGCCTTTTTTGAACACCAATTAGCCACCATTTAGGAATGGACCATGAATAGTTTCATAGTGCAGCTTTCTATTTTAAATGTAATCTTTCCAGTTTTAACGTTGACTTAAATGAATTCCGGGAACTGGATCCCGCTTGATAATGTACTTCAGCACCAGTGAAACCTTCTTGATTTAATACCTCCACATGTCACATGGTGAACAAAGCACAGGAGCGATGAGCCTAGCTAAGCTCAATTACTGAAAGTAGAAGAGAAGTAGAAAAAAAATTTTTGATCTGACAAGTTGTTGTAGTGCTTTAGCAACCTGACATAAAATATAATAAAACTTGTTCAACTCTCGTACTTCATTTCTCCCAAACACTGTGGATATTTCCCTATGCCACACGTAGAACATTGGTAGCCATTTCTGAGATGTGCATTGAGAAATCCAAAATGTTTCCTCAGTTTCTAGTTTACCACAAATATAATGCAGTGTCTAAAATCCCAGGCATTGGATTATAGGTAACATGATGATAGATGTTCATCTAGAATGACTAGCTTAATTAAAACAAAACTCCTCAGGAACTTTGCTACCTAAAATAGAAATTGGTCAAATAATTAGATTGTTGGTGTTATGCAAGGATGTGTCTTAAGGTAGAAACCCAGAGGATTTGTGGGGAATAAGGGTCAGAGTCTTCCCTATAAAGACCTAGAGAAGCAATACCAAAGTATGCAGGGGGTGTCATGGAGACACAAAGGTGACAAGTGTAACTGGAAACTTGAAATATATATATATATATATATATATATAATATATATATATATAATATATATATATATATATAAAGATATTTTATAAAGGAAACAAAGTGCCTATGTCAAAATTACCATGTCTTTCCTGTGTTGCCAGGGTCTTATTCAAAAATTTCTTGTCTGGGCCAATATGAGTGTCTACTATAGTTTTAAAATACTGTTTTCCCCCTTTTATCAAAAATAGGTTCTTTTCTCATACAATATATCCTGGGTTAGAGTTGCCCCTCCCATCTGTATGCACTCCCTTTCTGACACTCATTGGAAAAGAACAGACGCCTAAGAGATAACAACAAAGCATTACAAGAGAACACATAACAAGATAAAACAAAACCATTACATTGAAGCTTCACAAGGCAGACAAATGGGAGGAAAAGACCCCCAAGAGAAGGCACAAGAATCAGACACCCACTCATTCATGCACTCAGAAGTCCCATGAAAACGCTAAGCTTAAAGCCATAAAATATAGGCAAAGGACCTGGTGCAGACCCCTGCAGGTCCTGTTCTTGCTGCTTCAGTCTCTGTGAGTTCAGATGAGCTCTGATCAGTTGATTTAGAGGCGCTGGTTCTCCTGCTATCCTCCATACCCTCTGACTCTTATACTCTATCTGTCTCTTCTTTCCATGGGGTTCCCTGAGCTCTAGGGGGAGAGATTTGATGGAAACATGCCATTTAGACCTGAGTATTCCAAGGGCTATCTATCTATCTATCTATCTATCTATCTATCTATCTATCTATCTATCTATCTATCTCTTTCTCTATTTTTTTCTCTCTTGCATACACATACTCAGAGCGTAATGTCTGGCTGTGTGTCTTTGTATTTGTTTCAATCCACTGCAGAAGAATAGTGGCTGATTGAGAGGAATTGATCTCTGTTTATCAGAATATTGTTAGGAGTCATTTTATCAGCACTTCTTATTTTAAGATCAATAACATTTGGTTATACCCTATGGCTGCGGGCTGTCTAGTCTCTGGTTTTGGTCACCCAAGCGGTGTTGGGTATAGGTTCTATCTCATGGAGTGGGGCTTAAGTTAAATCAGGCATTGGTTGACGATCCCACAAACTTTGTTCCGCCATTGCCCTAGCATATTTTGCAGGCAGTACAGCACTGTAGATCAAAGGTTTTGTGGCTGGGTTTGTGTGCACATTTCTTTTTTAATAACCTACAGAGTTCCTTCTCATACCAAAGATACTAGAACAAGAACCTAGGGGTGGAAGTTATATCTGTCTTATGTTGAGATCCTTGATTCATTTGGAGTGATATTTGTGCAAAGTGAGAGATAAAGTTCTAGCTTCACGCTTCTGCAAGGTGATAAACAGTTTCCGCAGCAGCATTTGCTGAAGACAGTTTTCAGTGTCAGACACTTGTTTCTCCAAAATGTACTTTTGGCATCTTTGTCATAATTCAAATAGCTGTAGTTTCTTGGACATAATATATTTGGATCCTCGGTTCTACTCACTTGATATAAATGTCTGTCTGTGTGCTGGTACCATGATATTTTTATTACCATGGCTTTATAGCTCAGCCTGCCTTCTGTAACAGTTCTTTTCTTGCTCAATAAATAAAACTTGCTATTTTCACACACCTAAAGGTGTTCTTCCGCCACTATAAGGCTCCTTCTTTCCTTAGACACTCACACAAAATGCTTCCCTTCCTGTCCCTTAGAGTGGAAGGCCTTCTGGGATATGCATCTTTTTGATGGTTTCTCCATGGAGTCTCCATGATCCTGCTACATGTGTTTGTTGTCCTTTCAGAGTTTATGAATTGTAGTGGAAGTTTTAGTTTCTCTGAAAACTCAGTTATGTTGTATAAACATGTTTTTGTTTTAATCGCAAATGTGGGGTATAGGGCTGCTTTTGTTTTTCCACAGCTGTTAACTATGATTGTCATGTTCTATGAGGAGCATGACCTTTACCAACTGCAGACAGTTTAATTCTGAGAACTCTGAGAGGATATAGATGTCAGAGCCACCCCAGAGGAACAGGGGTGCTTGAAAGAAAAAACAGCTACTGCTCTCCCTGCTGCTGCCCATGGCTGCTACTGGTTCATCCTCTGCTCTTTGCTGTTTCCTGCTTTGCTAGACTGCTGGGTATCCTAACTAGGAAGATTAGACTTGCCCCCAAGAAATTAAGTCTAAAGAGGTCAATGTGCCCTTTCCCCTCTAACCTTCTTCCTCTAAGTGTTGGGGTTTGGAAGGGAAATAGAACCCAATAGAGTAGATACAAGTACATCGACAATAAATCTTTTGTGTCCCAAGTTAACTCGCTTTGCTCCAGAGAGAATGGGTGCCTATTTTATCTGGATTCCAAGAGGGAAGTAAGAACATGAGTTTCATGAGCTGTGTTTGGGGTGGAGTCTAAGAGGCAAACGGCAGAGATCACTCACTACCATCTTGGCAACAGTGCTCCTACTTCTTCAGGCCTCACACACATACCCCAGGCTCTGCCCTTGGGAATGTCCTTAATGTACTTCAGACCCATCAATGCAATAAAATACTTGTGTGAAGAACTTATTCATTTAAAAATAAAATTGCCCTTTAAAGTCCCTCATGAATTCTTTGTTTACAAATCTTCTAAATCTCAAAATCAATGGAGTATATTATTCAGGGGAAAAAGAAAACTCCCCAAATAAAACCCAGTCAGAAATACTGTGGCTCTTGGTGTTAGTAAAGGCAATGCTAAAATTAAAAAAAAATAATAATTTCCAGTATTAGATTCTGACACACTGACTCAGAAGCACCCAGAACACATTCTCCCTGCTTTAATGATGACAGAGGCTTTCTGCATCACTCCACTGCTAAAATTCAAGCTCTCAGTCACTTAAATTTTGAAAGTGTCCCCATGTCTTTCCTATTTCATCACTCCAGATTTCCCTACTGAATCTTCACTTTTCTGGACTAAGCTAATGTATCAGAGGGCTAGTACATCACTCAGTTCCTACTACTATGATAGATCCTACGTATTCATTAAAAAAAAGTAACGAATAATTTTGTGTTCTAAACTTAATTCTTAAATAAGTCCACATGGAACCTTTCTAATAATTGTAGACATCACAATGAAAGATGGAATAGAGGATACAAAAGAAAAAAAAACCACTTAAATGCTAATAACAACAGAACCAATTGCTGAGTCCAGTGTAGCCCATAGGTAGCTCTTCCCAGCTAGGCATATGTGCTTTTGGAGGGGAGCATAGGCCTCCCAAGTTTCTACTTAGGGCAACTAGTCATTCCAGCATGTCTCACAAAGCTGGCTTTGGTGAGGCAGTGGCTGTAGCTGCGAGGACTCAGGGGAGAGAGTCGAGTATGGCTCCAGAGATTCCTGCTTGAGTCACAGTAACAATAAGATCTCATAAATAACAAGAAAAAGAGAAAAGGAACTGGGCGGGATGAGATGGTTCCTGAAACCAGCGGATTCATAGTTTAACCTCAAGGTCCAAGTGGGAATGCAGGGTACTCCAGTAACATCCAATAGCAGTAGTAAAGAACACTCTGGCTGTATATAAGGTGGGAAATCACGGTGTAGCCAACAATTTAGGTTATAGGATCATTTGAAATCCCCCTGTAGAGGATATAGAAACAGATTTAAGGGTAGAACCTTGGGAATCACTGAGGTTTAACAGCAGCTCAGGAGATGCAATCAGCAAGTGCAACTGAAAAGTGGAAATGATAGTGGGACACTAGCACGGCCAAGAAAGACATCCCTGTAGAAGTGCCATGAATGAAGCCTAGCAGACGCCATGTGGGATTCTGAAAATGGTAGGAGGTGCCAGAGTAAAAAGAGCTGGTGTGATAAAAGGAAGGGGAGGGGAAAGGCTGTCAACGTCCAGTGCAGAACTGAGTGTCCAACAGCCATGAATCTTCCTGACAACTCGACTCCTACCTGCCACATTTGTTCAGATGACCCTGTTACCCAAGGTCATGTAACATGGACCCTAAGTCAGGCATCCTACAACCAGAACTTCTAGCATATGACAGCATCAACGGTTTCCTAAAAGTTAATGCATTCCTTGTATATTAGTCATCAGCCCCACTGGTCTTTTCGAATTTGGTGTACAATGTTTCCAAAAGAATGATGGCAATGGCTTGCACATAACAGCATTATGAGTTCATTTTCAATATCTTTGGTAGCATTTGCTGTTATCTGGACTCAATTATCGTGTTCTGATTCAGATAAAGCTTCAGGTAACTAGGCTTTAAGCATTTGTCATGTTATCACCGTTTTACATCTCATCTTCTTGCAATTCTTCTAGGTCAGTAACTGGAGCTAAGATAGAAATAAAACTTTCACATTGTAAGTGCAGGTGATCCACTCCTGACTCTGTACTACTCACGGAAGTTTCTGTACCAGCTGCTAACACATTTCATATTGTGTCTTGGGTAAATTCAACACACACTCATGAGTGCTATAATTATTTTATATAATGTTCTCATCATGAATCAACTTTAGGGAAATGTGTTTCTTTGGGTATTCCCTTGACTCATTGGCATCAAAACAAGTGGTCACCAGCAGAATGAAAACATACAGAAAATCAGCAACGAATAACTGTCACCCACAGATAAAAAATGGCCACCCTAAGAGCTATTTTAGAACATCCTTTCAAACTGCAAGGGCTTAATTGATTTAGGGTAAATGACTGACTTGTATGCTGATGATTGTTGATGGAGTTTTTTATAAACCCGTGTTTTCACCATGTCATTGTTCCCAGAAACAATGACTCTGAATATATTTGTTAAATATATTCAACAAAAGCCTCGGCTGATAAAGCTAGGCATGTTTTCTGACTTTCCTATAACTAATATATTCTCGTTATTTCTGCCACGTGTCTGGTTACCTCTGCTCAGTTTCAAATGTCCTCCTTCCTCAGAGTGGAAGGGGGGAGGTGGAATGTGTAGACTCTCCTGCCTCTGACGCTATCCCAGAGTTCATCTCTTTCTGCTCTCACCTCCCATTTCCTGCCTTAGCTAATAGAGCACCAGCTTTTTATAGACAGGTGATGCTTCCACACAAAACACAAGAGATTGTCTCTACAGTTCATTCCTAAGACAGTAACAGTAGAACCTTCCATACTTAGATTTTGTGTAACTTCTCCAGCAACTGTGCCTTTAGACAAAAAATAAGTTATACAATGTTTTTATGTTGAAAACGGTATTTTTATGAATTTTAAATTCTTATAATTAGTTTAGCATATCTTTTAAAACCACAGAAAATAACATTAGAAATGGCATTCACTTCTTTTGGAGCCACTCATGAGACCTAAACATGAAAATTTAATGAAATCATTGGAGTTATGAATGGCTTTTTGGTCAAATTTTGGTTAAAATGAAGCAATCTTACTCCAGAAGCACATATCTACAAAGCTTAAAGACTGGGAGTTTTGAGGCTTGTTATCACAACTTAATATGTGAAAAGATTAACATAGTGCTGCTACAGTTCATAGACTGCACTAAAATAATAAAGAGTGCGGGTAGAAACAGGAAGGAGATCAGGGAGTGGGGGAGGGTTCAAAGATGATAACTGGAGCGACTAGCTCAAAATGTCATACACATGGATGAAATTTTCAAAACAATCCTCAAGCTACAGAATAGTGATAATGACCTCGAGAATGTGAGCTGAGCAGCATCATTCACCCATCTCCTGAACACAGATGCACTATGACTAGGTGCTTAAAGTGTCTTCCACTGTTCCTTCCCCGAAAAGGTGGACTGTACCATTGAACCATGGAGTACAATTAACTTTTTTTCTTTAATAAAATATAAAATATGCATGATAAATTTGTGTTTGTATTTGCACAAAGGAATAAACAGCATTTTTAGCTGTGTGGTAAAAGACTTGGTGGCATCTATCACAGATAATGTTTTGGTTTTTTTTTTTTTCCTGCTGTGCCACCAGGGTTTATATGTTAACAGAGATCCTACAAAAAGCAATTTTGGGATGTATTGGACTCTGTACAGTTTAAACAATAGAGTAGTTCTTTACTCATTTCTGTGTGGACCAGCTACAGATATAAAAGTGCAGCTAGCAACAGCTCTTCCTTGACATAAGCTGTGTGATACTCACACCAGCCTGTGGAACAGGTTTGAAGGAAAGAAATATCTTATTGATGCTGCAATTCCTACATCGTACATATAGAGCTTTGTAAGAAAACTATAAAATAGATCAGTATTAACAGACTTTTGTGTATCTGTCATTCCTGCCTTGCCAAAAAGTAATCTATGGATTAGTTTGTAATTGCCATTGTTTGGGTTATTAAAAAAAAATACAGTTTATGTGATTTGCCTGAGAGCTGCACATCACAGCTCTCTGCTGAATTAAAATTGCATGCACATATCTTTGCTTATCGGTTTTATTTATCTGTCAGAGATTGATAAAGGCAGTATGCTTCACTGTGTAAAAGCTTTTAACAAGGCTGGGATTACAACCATGATTTTAATAGTCTAAAGAAAATAAATACCTATATCTTTTATTGCCTAGTATCCATCTAAATCTAAAACATCACCTCTCTACTACTCAAGTTATTTTTCTGTTGTGTAGGGACACACTGGCTTTTGGCCCGAGTGGCTTCAATCACATCTTTTCAAACCTTTCAGTATTATTTTAACTAGGCTCCTTAAGGCCTAAATGTAAATCTGCAGGAGACAGCATGTCTTCCTTCTCCAGCATTTGTAAGTCTATAGATGCTTCAGCAATGGGACTAGCTGCTGCGCTGTGTTTGTCAATTGCCTGTGTATATAATATGACCAGCTGTTTTAAGCTCCTCTTGCCTTGACTTCACCAAAGTACGGACTGTATCCCTGAACTCTGTATCAAAATATTCTCTCCACTGAGTTGCTTTTGGCGCTGTATTTTGGAACAGCAACAGCAATAAACAAAGTAGGAAAAATGTTACCTGTAGTGGAGATGCCATTATCTTCCCACCTCAATTAATACAATCAAGACAATTGCAACAGGTATTCTAATCTAAATCTCTCCCAGGTGATTTTAGAATCTGTCTCCCTGATCATTAACATTAAGCACCAGGGAGGATTATTTTAGCTCATGGTTTTAGTGTTCTCAGTCCCTAGTCCTTGGCTCTGTTCTGGGTCTGGGAGAATACAGAACACCAAAGCAGAGATGGTATGAGCACATTTCACAGGCTACTCAGGTAATTTCAGACAGAAAGTAGGAGGGCAAAACAAACTGTTACCCTAAACTTCACATATCTAGTAAACTAATCCTCCATCTAGACCCCACTTCATTCAGCTTTCAGAACCTTATAAACATGTCCCTTGTATCATTTCCCAGCTATCCATGAACAGTCCTGTATTTTTGAAACCCCAGACCGAATCAGCACACTGGTTACTTTTGATGAATGATCCTTATTTGTGATCATCAGACAAAGACCGTAGTTTACATCAGAGCTTCTGAGACTGTGGACCACAAGCCCACACGGGTTCTCAAACCAGATTCAGTTCTCAAAAAAATCTATCAACAGCAAAATGTATCTGAATGTACAAGAATGTACTATTAACTCTGACCAGAAGCATGAGGATCCAGAGATGTTTCTGTAGCTTTGGTTCTGAAAACACAATGCCTGTATTTTGCATTTTTTAATTTTAATTTTTTTCTTCACAATTTATTCATTATATATCCCAATTGAATCTTATCTCCCCCCAGTCTCATCCCGCTCTTTCTTTCCCCTATCCTCTTCCCCTAGTCCACTGAAATGAGGAGTTCTCCACTATTGCCATCTGCGCATAGCTTGTTAAGTCTCATCAGGACTGCCTGGATCCTTTTCCTCCATGGCCTGGCAAGGTTGTATCATCAGGGGCAAGTGATCAGAGAGCAGTCAGTTGACTTCATGATAGAGGCAGCCCCTGCTCCCCTCACTCAGAGATCCACATGGAGACTGAGCTGCCAGTCAACCACATCTGAGGAGAGGTCTAGATCCTCTCCATGCATGGTCCTCCCTTGGTGCATCATTCTCTGCAGGACCCCCTGGGCTCAGATCTTTTAGTTTTGTTGCTCTCCTTGTGGGGCTCCTGTCCCCTCCATATTCCTCTATTCCCATCCCTCTCTTCTTCCATAAGACTCCCTGTGCTCTGCCCATGGTGGTGCACAGAAAGTAAACCAACAACCAAAGAGCATGCACGGGCTGGACACAGACATATGTAGCCGATGTGCAGTGCAGCGTGGTCAGTGTGTGGGCTCCCAAACAATGGGAGTAGAGGCTGTCTCTGACTGCTGCCTGCTTTTGATCCCTTCCCCTAGCTGGACTGCCTTGTCAGGCCTCAGTGGAAGAGAATAAAGTTATTCCTGCTATAACTTAAGATTCCAGGGTGGGTTGCTACCCCTTGGAGGCCTCCCCTTCTTTGAGAGGAAGGAAAGGGGGAATGAAGGAAGGAGACATGAGGGTAAGACTGGGAGGAGAGGAAGGAAGGGGCTGGGGTCAGGCTGTTAAATTATTAAATAAATAAAGGAAGAAAAAAATAATTAAAAACAAAAATAAATAATTAAATAAAATGTATTGCAGAATATATTTCTTATATAGTCATCTTGATCAATTATACTGTCATTAGACCAGAGATTGACAAATCATTATGCAGTAAAATACAGATCAAGGGCTGACCTTGACCTTTGCCCTGCCAGTTAAAATAAACATCGTAATATGCTTTTTCCCCGTCTTTTTGGTGTGTGTGTGTGTGTGTGTGTGTGTGTGTGTGTGTGTGTGTGTGTGTTTTCAGATTGACTTGTCTTTGTTTTCTGGAAATGTGATCAGAGTTCATTATTTGGATTAAGTCACATATGGTATTTGTATTTTAATTGAAAAGTCTCTTGTTATGTCTGCTTCTTGGAAGTAGAAATTCATTACAAGGACACTTCATTTCCTTAAAATGTCGCCCTTTTCTAGTGTTCTTAAATTACAAAAGCCAGTTAAATTATGTGATTTGGGGAGTTAATTTTTTGCACCATATGTCTCTAAAAATCATATAATTTTATCTAAAGCATGGTTACAATGATATCTACATTGTACAATCTACAGATGATTTAAGAAATTTTTAAATAAAAACATACTAGCCTGTTGCCATCTCAACATGGTAACATGCAATTTATATATAGCATTACACAGGTTTAAGTTTTAAAAGATGAATTTTGATACCTGAATTCCTCTTTTGCCTTTTATAACTTAGAAATCCCAAATCGTAGGCTAGTCTTTAAATTTTGTAAAATAATCATAAAATTGCTATTAGAGAACTTTATTAATGGTATGACTTGGAAAAGAGATAAATATCTTAAAAACTTAATTTCTGAAACATCTAAAAGTAGTAATTCTTCTCTAACAATATAAATTATTAAATATTTTTGGAAAGTTCTTTTATTGTAGGTAAGATAACATTGCACAGAAACATGACAAAAAAAATTTGGTACAAAAGACAATCCCAGTTTATAAGTCAGCAGATGGTCATGCGTAATAGGATACTGTTTTGAATGCCCAATTATAATAGATTCTTTAAAATAAATGACTTCAAGCCACAGAAGATGGCGGGTGCCTCTCGCAGAAACATCAGCTTAGCAAATGGTTGTTATTTGTTAATAAAGGTTCTTATTTGTTAAGGGATATGTAACTAGTGAGTGAGTAAGCATGTGCCCGTATCATCTCTGGACATGCTTTGCATGTTTGACTGAGTCCAGGGCTCACATTTCCCTCTAACTGCATCTTCTTTTTCAGAGTTGGCCGTCAGCATTCCTTCTGTTCTGCCATTCTGTTTTTCTCCTAATGCTGTCTTATGTAAAAACCAGGGTACTGCATACAGAATTATTTTTTCAGTTTTTAAACATTCTATAACATTGTACTATACAGAGAATTTGAAAGTCTCGCATATTTATTTTATTTTAAAAGCTAGTGAGCATCGGGCTACCACCAAATCTCAATCAGTTGTTCATAACTCCAATAGTAGATAACAATGTTGTTTCACATTTTTCATCACTTCGAGCAACTTTTGATTCTTTGGTTTTCAGTTTGGGGGCCTTGTTGTGGTTGTAGTTTTTATTGTCCCTTCAGAATCTGTGAAACATCATTGCACATTTCACCAACCAGTCTACAGAACACTCTGATGCTGAGCCCCGGGGCCCCTGATTCGGTGCATCAGTGTGGCAATATTTCTAGAAAAAGCCGAGCGCATAGTGATCCAGAGGATATGAGAACAACCCTCAGAGAATTCTGATCTAGAACCCATACAACTTCTGCGCAAAATGGCAAGTTGCTCTCCCCAGTCTTATGTGGAACTATACACAAAGCTGAACAGCTTCCTGGATATTTGCCAATCCAGCGACTTTGGAGCATGTTAGTGTTGTTGTTGCTGGATGAAACACCACACCCAAAAGCACCGTGAGGAGAACAGGATTTATTTGGTTTATAACTCCACGTCACTGTTCATCATTGGAGGAAGCTAGGACAGGAACTCAATTATGGCAGGCATCTGGAGGCAGGAGCTGATGCAGAGGCCATAGATAGGTTCTGCTTTCACTGGATTGCACCCCATGACTTGCTCAGCCTGATTTCTTATAGAACCCAGGACCACCATCCCAACGATGACCCCACCAAATGGGCTGAGCCCTCACCCATCAATCACTAATTAAGAAACTGCTCTACAGGCTGGCCTACAGCCCAACCTTATTGAAGAATTTTTCTCAATTGAGGCTCCCTTCTCTCCAATAACTCTAGCTTGTGTCAATTTGACAGAAAACTAGCCAGAGCAACTGACCCTTTGTCAATTTGATACATGAACACATGATTAAACCATAACCTTTCCTTTCTTTTTTTAATAATATAATTTTTTATTTATTATAATTTATTCACTTTGGATCCCAGCTATAGCCCCACACTCATCCCCACCCAATCCCTCTCTCCCACTCTCCCTCCCTCCCTCATCTCCTCCCATGACCCTTCTCTAGTCCACTGATAGGAGAAGACTTCCTCCCCTTCCATCTGACCCAAGCCTATCAGGTCTCATCAGGACTGTCTTTTATAGTCTTCCTCTGTGGCCTGGTAAGGCTGACCCACCTTAAAGCTCCCTTAATCAAAGAGCCAGCCACTGAGTTCATGTCAGAGACAACACCTGTTCCCCTTACTAGGAAGCCTATTTGGAGACTGAGCTGCCCTGAGCTATATCTATGCAGGGGTTCTAGGTTATCTCCATGAATGGTCCTTGATTAGAGTATCAGTCTCAGAAAAGACCCCTGCGCCCAGATTTTTTGGTTCTGTTTGTCTCCTTATGGAGTTCCTTTCCTCTCCAGCTCTTTCTAGCTCCACCATCTTTCTTAAGATTCCCTGCACTCTGCCAAAAGTTTGGCTATGAAGCTCAGCAACCACTTTAATACTCTGCTGGGTAGAGTCTTTCAGAAGTCCTTTGTGGTAGGCTCTGTCTTGTTCCTTGTTTTTACCTTGTTCCAACATTTATCCCATTTGCTTTTCTGAATGAGCCATGTTTGTAGCAGCTTTATTCATAATAAACAGAATCTGGAAAGAACCCAGATGTCCTTCAACAAAGGAATGGATACAGAAATTGTGGTACATTTACACAATAGAATACTACTCAGCAATTAAAAGCAAGGAAATCATGAAATTGGAAGGCAAACAGTGGAAACTAGAAAAGATCATCCTGAATGAGGTGTCCCAGAAACAGAAAGACACACATGGTAATCATACCAAAATCTGTACACCTAAAGAAGCTAAGCAAGAAGGAGGACCCTGGGTAAGATGCTCAATTCTCATTCAGAAAAACCTTTCCTTTCTTATTCATCCCCAAGACTTCACTTTAATTCCAAATGTAAAAGCCCCAGAATCTTTAAAAATTAAAAGACCTAAAACTTTAGTCTCTCTAAATAGCCAGTCTCTCTTAAAATTCAAACCTTTTGATAGGTGTAAGATGGAATCTCAGAGTTGTTTTGATTTGCATCTCCCTGATGACTAAGGACATTGAGCATTTCTTTAAGTGTTTCTCTGCCTTTCTTTATTCTTCTGTTGAGAATTCTCTGCTTTGCACTGTACCCCATTTTTAATTGGGTTATTTGGTTTGTTTGTGTTTAATTTCTTGAGGTTTTTATACATTCTGGATTCCATCTTACACCTATCATAATGGCAAAGATCAAAAACTCAAGTGACAACACATGCTGGAGAGGATGTGGAGAGAGGGGAACCCTCCTCCATTGCTGGTGGGAATGCAAACTTGTGCAACCACTTTGGAAATCTATCTGGAGCTTTCTCAGAAAATTGGGAATATCACTACCTCAAGTTCCAGCTATACCACTCCTGTGCTTAACCCAAAAGATGCCTTACCATTCAACAAGGACATTTGCTCAACTATATTCATAGTGGCTTTATTTGTAATAGCCAGAATCTGGAAACAACCTAGATGTCCCTCAATGGAGAAACAGATAACAGAAATTGTTGTACATTTACACAATGGAATACTATCCAGCTATTAAAAACAAGGAAATCATGAAGTTTGCAGACAAATGGATGGAACTAGAAGAGATCTCCTGAGTGAGATAACCCAGAAACAGAAAGACAGGCATGGTATACACTCACTTATAAGCAGATATTAGCCATGTAATATAGGATAGCCATCTACATCTAAAGAGGCTAAACACTAAGAAGGACCCTACTGAGGATGCTCAAATCTCATTCAGAATGGCAAACAGGATAGACACCAGAAGAGGTGGAAGAGAGGAAACAGGATAGGAGCCTACTATGGAGGGTCCTCTGTAATGATTCACCCAACAGGGAATCGAAGCAGAGGCTGAGACTACCAAACTTTGGACAGAGTGCAGAGTCTTACAGAGGAAGAAAAGGGTGATAATAGAGGGAAATGCAGGGGAGAGAAACCCCACAAAGAAACCAACAAAACTAAAATATCTGAGCCCAGGTGGTCCTGCAGAGACTGATGCACCAACAGAGGACCATGCATGGAAAGGATCTAGACCCCTGCTCAGATGTGGCTGATTGGCAGCTTAGTCTCCATGTGGATCTCTGAGTGAGGGGAGCAGGAGCTGCCTCTATCATGAACTCAGTTGACTGCTCTCTGATCACCCTCCCCTGGTGATGCAGCCTTGCCAGGCCACAGAGGAAGAGGATCCAAGCTGTCCTGATGAGACCTAACAAGCTATGGGCAAATTGTAATAGTAGAGAACTCCCCCTTTCAGTGGACTAGGGGAAGGGGAGAAGGGGATGGGGAGAGGAGAGAAGGAGGGTGGGACTGGGGGGGGGAAGTTGAGGAAGAGGGCTTCAATCGGGATATACAATGATAAGTTATGAAGAAAAAATTAAAATTAAAAAAATTCAAACCTTTTAAAAGTCAAAGTCTCTCAACTGTGGGCTCCCTTCGAATCAAAAATAAATTAAATAATGTCTTGCTTCAAGATGGATGAGCCAGGGCAGAGTCACAATCACAACAAAGCAAAGCCCAACACTAAAAGTGTAAACAAGTCAATTACCAATTATATGGGATTCACTCATGATCTTCCGAGCTCCTCCAAAGGGCTTGGGTCACTTCTCCAGCTCCGCCCTCTGCAATACACACAGCTTGTTTTCTAGGCTCCAGCTGGCTCCACTTCACCACTGCTGCTGTTCTTGACTGTCAATCCATGGTATTGGCATCTCCAAGATGTTGGCACATTCTCCAACAGCCTCTCCAAGGCTGGCCGTGTGATGCAAAGCCTCAAATTTTATCCATGACCACTTCAATCCTGGGGCTTCCACTTCTACCTAGCTGTGCCCTTACCAACGGCATCTCCTGGCCCCTCACAGTGCCAAGCCTCAGCCTGGGTGACTCTTGAATGTTACCACGCACAGCTGGCAACAAAAGGTCCGACTTTAGCTACCTCTAGAATACGGCTTCTCTGTGCTCTCAGGAAACATTTCCCAGAAGATCTCACTGAGAAAAAAAAATGCTCATCTCTCCCTCTCTCTTTTTTCTTAATCATCTCTAATTCCTCAGCTCCAGCTGGCCAGCGTCAATTGTGTGAGTAAACCAAAGATTTACTTTAATGTTTCTGGTCTCTTGTTAAACACAACTGACTCTTCAGCCCCAGGTGACCAGACGCCATAGACTCTTCACACAAAAGGCCCAGTAGAGTCTTTGCTTCCCTCTGAAACTTCACAGGTCAGGCCTCCATCTTCTGCACTGCTGTCAATGTTCCTTTTTTTTTTTTTTAAACTACGCACACTTTTCTTGTTCCCGTCTTGTCTGAGCTCACTGTACAGCTCTCCCACACACAGTGCACTACCTGCACACAAAGTCCCCAGTGCTCACACCCACAGACAACAGTGGATGTGAGCTTGTTTTTCACCCTTATAGGGAACCACACTGTAGCTATTGTTTACCCTTGGAGCACTTCCGATTTGGGTCATTTATATTAGAACAAGAAAAAATGTGACAGTTAATGTGAACGGGTCCTAACAAAACCCAAATGTACCCAGGTAGTTAGAATGATGTACACTGGGTAAACCTTTCCAGCAGCCAAGTCCTTAGTCCTAAAGCCAGCCTCAGTGGTCTCAATACAGACTTCTTCTGAAGCCTTTACAAAGAAGCTGAGCTCCCCATTGCCATCAAGCATTGCTCTGTGTGCTAAGCCTCAGGACCAGGCAAAATGGAAACAATGAGGTTGGTGGATGTCTCCTGACCCTTCTGGTACACGTGGTTGTGAGCTGTGGCGGGGCCCTGGGCTGCCTCTGCTTCTGCAGTCCTACCATCCGGACAAGTCAGCACCCTGGCCATCATGCCACAGGAGTCCTAACCTTGGGCAGTGGAGGCAGACTGCACATCACCATCCAAGTTTCTACAGGCCCAGAGGATGCCTCCCTCTGATTTCATAGCCTGGGCCACCATGTCATCAATAAGCCTATGCTCACACCAGTTCTTCTGAGATTCAATTGGAATTTGTACTGCTTGCCATAGATCTCCTGAAACATGTCTTTGAAGCATATGTCATGCTTCTTCATAATTGTGTTTTTGGTGCTGAGGTTCAAAGGCCAGCCCTTTGACAGAGCCATTTGCAAGGAACTGTGTGCAAAATCTTCAATTGACTTGTCCTGGTTGTACGTGCCCACCATGCACCATGTATTTATGCATTTATGCACCATGCATCACACCTTTTGACTTCCGTCTTTTGATGTGTAGGTTATCTCTACCCGATCCAGGAACAACAAAATCAGTTGTTCTGTATTGGTCCCCATTAGCATGGCGACCAATGATGATGGGTTTTACCCAGCCTGTCACCAGCTGGGGGATATTTTTGTAGATAATAGCTTCCCTGAAGTCAGTACCACCCAGAATGTTTTGGATGGTGCCATTTGGTGATTTCCACATTTGTTTCAAATTGAACTCCACAAGCCTCCTCTCATTGGGGGTGATAGTAGCACCCTTAACGCTGATGTTGTATTTCTTTACAGCCTCTGCAGCATCCTTGGTGAATCGGTCATTGGTGGCATCACAATTCTTTATGCCTAAATCATAACTATGCAGGTCCAGCACCACTTAGGGAAGAATGGTTTTGTCCTTAATGAATTCCCAAATGATTCGTGGCATTTCATCTGCTTGCATCTCCACCGCAGAACCACCATGGCTTTCTCTGGACAATTTCTACTTCAATAATCTGGCTCACACCCAAGGACACACAAGCTGTCCCCTCCCTGCCCCAGCTGGCTCAGAATCCACCACAACCTTCATACCTACTCTCGGTATTCTTCTTTCCCAAGCTCCTACAACACAGCTCTCTGAGCTCTTAACATTCAATGGCTTTTCTAGCCCAAAGTTCCAAAGTCCTTCAATAATCCTCCTCAAACATGGTCAGGTCTTTCACAGCAATCCCACACATACTTGGTACCAGTGTGTCATCATTTGGGTTACTGTTGCTATGACAGGCTACCATGACTGAAGCAAACTGGGGTGGAAAGGGTTTATTTGTCTTACACTTCCATATCACTGGTCATCATTGGAGGAAATCAAGACAGAAACTCAAGCAGGACAGGAATCTGGAGGCAGGAATCTGGGTTCAGGGTCTAATTTAATACAAAAATTTTGAGGTTAATATATTTTTTTCCTGCCTCCAAACCATCTCATACACTCCTCCTTGCTCTCCTTCAAATTCATAGTCCCTTCTTTTACTAATTGTGACTGCAGGCATGTATGTATGTGCATATATGTTGCTAAAATAATCTGCTCAGTCCATATAATGGCACTTGTATGCATGGTTTCACGGCTGACCATTTGACACAAGAAAACCAGTTGGTGTCCTCCTCCCTGATGAAAGCCACCTCTCTGTCTTCCAGCTTTCCTCAGTTGCCTATAGCTCTTGTGTAGGGTCAAGGCCTTGTGGTCTTGTCTTTATCCAGCTTGTCATACCCATTGCTGCTGTCCTTGTTCAGGTCATGTTATGGCAATCATGCTGGTGAGACTTTATGGTTATAGATTCTCATGGTACTAGGAGAAGCAATCTCAGAGCAAACTCCCTGATTTTCTCCTCATGCAATCTTTCCACCTCCTCTCTCACAATGTTCCCTGACCCTTAATTGCACGAGTTGTATTGTACATGTACCCACTGGTACTGGGCTCTACAACTCTGCATTTTGAATGGTAGTGTTTTTTTGTAATGGTCTCTGTCTGTTACACAAAGAGAAAATTTCTCTTCATAAACTTTTAATTTTTTCTTCTTACTACCCAAGATCAGTATTTATAGATTTTTCTCAAACCTCAAAAATGTTCAGGTGTTTTTCTTTCTGTGTTGGTCCTTAATGACCTTCTCTACTCAAGGGACTTCAAGCTGTGCTACTTACAGACTTAAGCCTTTGTATTATTTTCAAGCAATAACAAAGACAGATGAATAGACATAGATCAGTGTCCAGCTGCTTCTCTTCACTTGGCTTGTGGGCATGACAAGGATTACCATTCAGAAATGTTAGCACAAGCCAGCGAGTTCCCATTAGTACAAACTGCACTCGGTTTAAAGAACTTCTTTACCACCTAGCAGGAGATCGAAGCAGATGCTAAGACTCATAGCCAAACTTTGGGCAGAGTGCAGGGAGTCTTATGGAAGAGCAGGAGAGATGGAAGGACCCAAGGCGACAGGAGCTCTACAAAGAGACTAACAAAGATAACAAATCTGGGCCCAGAGAGGCTTGCAGAGGCTGATGCACCAACCAAGGACCATGCATAGAGAGGACTTAGATGCCCTGCTCAGATGTAGACAATAGGCATCTGTCTTCATATGGGTTCCCTAGTAAGGCAAGCAGGGGTTATCTCTGACATGGACTCTGTTACCTGCTCTTTGACCACTTCCTCCTGGAGGGGCAGGCCACAGAGGGAGAAGATGCAGGCAGTCCTGATGAGACTTGATAGGCTGGGGTCAGATGTTAGGGGAGGTGGGGTCCCCATTTCTGTGGTCTAGAGGAGGGGAATAGGGGAAAGAGGGAAGGAGAGGAGAGTGGGACCAGTAGGAGACAAGGAAGGGAGAGGGCTATAATGAGATATAAAGTGAATAAATCATAAAAAATTAAAAATGAAAGGAAGGAAGGAAGGAAAGAAAGAAAGAAAGAAAGAAAGAAAGAAAGAAAGAAAGAAAGAA
>NW_026596069.1:14108541-14138428 GCF_907164565.1 Psammomys obesus
GAAAGAAAGAAAGAAAGAAAGAAAGAAAGAAAGAAAGAAAGAAAGAAAGAAAGAAAGAAACTTATTCAAAGCCTGCTTTGTCTTATTTCTGACTACTACAATATTAATTTATCATTCCTTGTGACAGGAAGGTTTGACTGGCATCTCATGGAAAAATAAGGTCTTCTGGGTACTAACCTAGCTCCCAAATAATCACACTCTTGACATGAAAAGTGCAGTTCAAAAAAGAAATGGAAAGAAAAAGCTGTATTTAAGCATGTTTTCCCACTCTGCAGAGTTTGTTGTTCTTTTGTGGTACCAGGGATCAAAGCAGAACCTTTTACATGCTAGGCACATCATCCACCCCCATGACCTTCAGTGAGATATCTGGTGCTACTTGATGAGACTAAAAGAGATCACCCCATAGTCAGCCACTTAAGAACCATTATTTCACGCTTATTACTGTAAGCATTCATCATACTGGCTGTGCATAATCTTGTCTAAGTTTAAACAGGGAGAATTTCCACCTGCTTTGTCTTGACATTTTCATCTTACAATAACCAAGTAATGTATACATACACAATTCAATGGAAACATGGAAGATGTGCATAAAGTTTTCCTACTAACATCTGGTGTAAACAAGTACTCATTTCATATTGCAACCTTTTTCAAGACGATCTGTGTCCCAACTCTGAAGCACTCGGGTTGTTTGTAGAAATCTCCATGACAAATTTTAACCAGAAACCACAACTAAATGTCAAAGGCAATAAAATGGGGGAAGCGATTGGATTCCAATCACATCCTGGTTTGGAATGTGAACTTTAATTGAGAAGTAGGTACCCTCTCTAAGTGCTAACTTCTAGACAGTAAGCAGGGGGAAAGTCAGTGTGAAGACACCCCCAGCAGACAGCGGAACCTGTGCTCTCCTGACAGGAAGAAAAGAAGAGAATCAAAACATTATTTTTATAAGGAAAATTACTAAATTAGTTTATAGGCCCTATCCTTTAGAAGCAATATTTAGAAAGGTTTTGATTAACATGTAATATTTATTTATTATAATATAGCCAATTTACTGGAAATGTTTATCTCAGCTTTTGGCCTATTGAGCCAGAATATACATGACTAAACATCAGTGTGTTTTAATATGTTCTGTAGGTATAATAGTCAATGATGAGCTAATTTACAAGCAAAGACAATTTCCTCATAATTTTAGTTTATAACCCAGTAAGATATTTTCTACTCTTTTCTCCGTCTCTGCATTCCAAAACAAGCTACCCTGTGTAACAAAACATATTTTAGGCACCAAATATAGGACCAAGTATGATGTCACAGTGTTCAACATGTGATTTAAGAAATAATTCTTTCCTGGCAGTGGTGGTACTCACGAATCCCAGCACTCAGGAGGCAGAGGAAGGTAGATCTCTAAGTTTAAGACCAGCATGATCAATAGAGTGAGTCTCAAAAAACCAAAAATAATAATAATTCTCCTGAACCTTCATCAGCAGGTTTTTTTTTTTTTTTCCTTGTTACTGAGGTCCAGTCAGTTTCTCTAGTCCAGTTTCTCTTGTTCAGTTTCTGACCAAAGTAATTTGTAATTTAAATGCAAGTCTTTTAGGTACATTGTTGCCAATACAAACTGACAAGTCGTTAAAGTCACTGATACATACCTTCAATGATACAGGGCCACAGCTAACTTTAACTTGTTGCTACACAACTCCAAGAAACAGATCCTCCTCCTGTCCTTGCCACAGCAGGGACAGTTCTAATCCGAATGTCCCTGTACTCATGAGCAAATCAAATGAGAAGTAAAATTTCCAAATGCAGTAATGAGCATATCAACATACAGTTTACCACCTGCCATTAATTATCTGACTTTGCTTATATTACAGAAAAGCAATTTTCTGTTTGTTTATTTTGAGACAGGGTTTTTCTGTGTAGTCTTGGCTGCCTTGGATTCAATTTCTAAACCAGGCTGGGCTCGAACTCACAGCAATTTGCCTGCCTCTGTCTCCACGAGTGCTGAAATTACAGGCATGTACCACCACATCTGGTTCTTATTTTAATCTTTTCTCTTTTTTTCTTTTTTATTTATTTTTTAAAATTTATTCATTATATATCCCAACTGAAGCCCCTTCCTTCAACTCCTCCCGGTCCCACCCTCCCTTCCTCTTTCCCCCTATCCCTTTCCCCTAGTCCACTGAAAGGGAGAGTTCTCCTGCCCCTACCTTATCAAGTCTCTTCATAACTGCCTGTATCCTCTTCCTCTGTGTCTAGACAAGACTTCACCACCAGGGGCAAGTGGTCAAAGAAAAAGCAGCCAAATTCATGTCAGAGGCAGTCCCTGCTTCCCTTACTGGGGAACCCACAGGGAAACTGAGCTGTCTGTGGGCTACATGTGAGCAGGAAGTCTAGGTCCTCTCCATGCATGGTTCTTGATTGATGCATCAGTCCCTGTAGAACCCATGCGCTCAAGATTTTTTTAGCTTTGTTGGTCTCCTTGTGGAGCTCCTGTCTCCTCCATGTCCTTCTATCAGCTGCTTCTTCCATAGATTCCCTGTGCTCTGCCCAAAGTTTGGCTGTGAGTTTCAGTATCTGCTTAGACCCCATGTTGGATGGAGCATTTTTTTTCAAAGGACCCTCTATAGTAGGCTCCCATCCTGTTCCCACTCTTCCACCACTTCTGGTGTCTATCCTGTTTGCCATTCTGAATGAGATTTGAGCATCCTCCTTATTGTTTAGCTTCTTTAGGCCTATAGATTTAAGTATAGCTATCCTATATCATATGGCTAATATCTGCTTGTAAGTGAATGTATACCATGGCTATCTTTCTTTTTCTGGGTTATCTCACTTAGGATGATCTTTTCTAGTTCCACCCATTTACCTGCAAACTTGATTTCCTTGTTTTCAGTAGCTGAGTAGTATTCCACTCTGTAAATGTGCCACAATTTCTGTATCCATTACTCTGTTGAAGGACATCTGGGTTGTTTCCAGAATCTAGTTATTACAAATAAAGATGCTGGTTGAGCAAATGTCCTTGTTGAATTGTGGGGCATCATTTGGGTACATGGCCAGGAGTGGTATAGCTGGATGTTGAGGTAGTGATACTCCCAAGATTTTGAGAAAGCGCCAGACTGATTCCAAAGTGGTTGTACAAGTTTGCATTCCCACCAGCAATGGAGGAGGGTTCCCCTTTCTCCACATCCTCTCCAGCATGTATTGTCACTTGAGTTTTAGATCTTAGCAATTCTGATTGATGTAAGATGGGATCTCGGAATAGTTTCGATTTGCATTTCCTTGAGGACTAAGAATGTTGAGCGTTTCTTTAAGTGTTTCTACAACATTAGATATTCCTCTGTTGAGAATTTTCTGCTTAGTTCTGTACCCTATTTTTTAATTGGATTATTTGATTTGTTGGTGTCTAATTTCTCGAGTTCTTTATATATTCTGGATATTAGCCCTCTGTAAGATATAGGGTATGTTAAGATCTTTTCCCAGTCTGTAGGCTGTCATTTTGTTCTGTTGACAGTGTCCTTTGCTTTACAGAATATTTTCAGTTTCATGAGGTCCCCTTTATTAATTATTGATCTTAGAGCCTGTGCTGTTGATGTTCTGTTCAGGAAGTTGTTTCCTGTGCTAATGAGTTCAAGGCTTTCCCCCACTTTTTCTTCCAACTGATTTAGTGTGTCTGGTTTTATGTTGAGGTCTTTGATCCACTTGGACTTTAATTTTGTGCAGGGTGACGGACACAGGTCTATTTGCATTTTTCTACATGTGGACATCCAGTTAGACCAGCACCATTTGTTGAAGATGCTATCTTTTTGCCATTGTATGGTTTTGGCATCTCGGTCAAAAATCAGGTGTCCGTAGGTTTGTTTCTGGGCCTTCAATTTTATTTCGTTGATCCATCAGTCTGTTTCTTTGCTAGTTAATCAGCCTCTACAATAAAAGATATTCTGGAGGTATCTTTTTCTTTTTCTTAAAGCAAAGATTTTTTTATGGTTCATTGTTTAAAGAGAGTGTGCTTGCTAGTTTTATGTCAGCTTAACATAAGTCATCTGATAGGTGGGAACCTCAACAAGGAAAAAATGCTTCCATAAGATCTTATTGTAAGCAAGCCTATAGGACATTTGATTGATTGATTGATTGATTGATTGATTAATTTGAAATTTTTACTTATTCCCTTTACATTCTGATTACACACAGCTCCCTCCACTCCACCCAGCCCCACCATTCCTTCCTCTTCTTCCTATCCCCTTTCCCTACTCCTCAGAAAATGGAAGCCCCCTACCGTCACCAACCCACCCCAGCACATGAAATCTCATCAGGACTGAGAGCATCCTCTTTCACTGAGGTTAGGCAAGGCAGCTCGGCCAGGCGGTAGTGATGGAAAAGCAGGCAACAGACTACATGACAGAGATAACCCCTGCTCCCTATACTAAGGGACCCACATGAAGACTAAGCTGTTCCTCAGCTAGTGTAGGGGGCCTACTTCCAGTCCATGTCTGGTCCTTGGTTGGTGCTTCAGTCTATGGAAGACACCCTGGGCCCAGGTTAGTTGGCTCTATTCATCCTCTTGTGGAGTTCTTGTTCCTTTCGGTTCCTTCTATCCTTCCTCCTTGCCTCTTCCACAAGACTCCCTGGGCTCCACCTAATGCTTGACTGTAGGTCTCAGCATTTGTTCCACTGCTGGGTGGAGCCTATCAGGGGACAGCTATTCTAGGCTTCAATCTGCAAGCATTGCAGAGTATTGTTAATAGGGACAGAGGGTGGCTCTTTCCCATGGGGCGGGTCTCAGATTGGGCCAGTCATTGGTTGGCCCTTCCCTCAATCTCTCCAACCAGTGCCTGACCCAACCAGAAAAGCAATTTTTAAAAGACATTTTTTCATTGAATTTCTATTCCAAAGTAATTGCAATTTTTAATTTACTGATTTTACTTTTAGTAACCTAAATCATCTAACATTCCCCTAAGTTTATTCTGGATTATGTAGTTCATTATCAGCTAAGCAGAGATATGTTTTTAAAGGTATTTTTGTATTAAGTTAACAAATTGATGCAGATTAGTGGCTTCTTTTTCGTGAAGTGAGCCTAAACATGTGTGTGTGTGTGTGTGTGTGTGTGTGTGTGTGTGTGCACGCACACGAGTACATGTGTAGGTTGTAACAAAGCCTAAGAAGGTTATTGATAATAAAAACTTACAGACAACATCAGGCATTTGAAATCACTTTATTGAAAATGTTTTACTGAACAAAACATAACAAAGATTTCTAAAATTTAGGTATTCTCCAGTGTTTTACGAATTGTCTCATTCATGTGCCTTTGATCCCCTGACAAGCATATCTTAGTATGTTTGTTGTTGATGAGAAGGGATATTTATATAAATTTTGGGTTTGCCATAGATTTGTTTCTTTCGACTTTGCAACACACACTAAGTGATTATTCATGCTAGCAAACCCCAAATGAGATCTCAGTGGCAGAATATTATGTGTGACTATTTGGGTCTTTGGTAAATGGGGTTTATTGTTATTTTTGTTAAATTTATTATTTCTTTACAGCCTAGACTTATCATAGTAATTCTTACAGAATG
This sequence comes from Psammomys obesus, assembly GCF_907164565.1. NCBI lineage: Eukaryota > Metazoa > Chordata > Mammalia > Rodentia > Muridae > Psammomys > Psammomys obesus. Next base: position 14,114,106 of record NW_026596069.1, read on the forward strand.
CTAACAGTTGAGATGAAAGAGTTTTCTAGGCAAAACTGTCACTTTCCTAATTTTAGCTGGTGGTGATTTTATATTTAACCATCCCTTCCTCCCCTGGTTTGATAGAACCCATAGGAAAAATCTCTTCTTCTCTGTAGGTCAAGAGTTAAAAGTGTCACTTCTAAACATTACCTCTTCTGTACTTTAATGTTGACATGATTCCATGTCACATGATCAGAGGGAGGCAAATTAATACGGAGTCCTAGCTGGAAATTCCCTCACTGGTTTTTTTCCTCTCCTCCACAGTTGATGGCTAAGTTAATTCTCCTTGGTTTTGTCATGCTCTGACGCACACATCGTCAGCCATAGGAAGCTTTAGGAGTAAGAAAAAGATGCAGTAGTGTCCATCAAAGTCTTCAGGTTGCATTTTTTAAACTTTGGTTTGACCCAATGTGCCATTCAAAAGGCTTCAAAAGATTTTTTTTTTTTAACAGAAAGGTTCAATACGTCCTGAGGCTATCGGTTTTGAGTTAAACTGGGTGAAGTAGAAATATTTTACTCATCAGCTTTGCAGTCACAGCATTTGCTTCAGCTAGAACAAAACTGCTGAGGCATTTAGAGAAAATTAACCCCCCATCCTGGCGGCCAGATGTGACTGGTCTCCGATGAATGCACATGAGTGGGCTGAAAAATCAAGAGACTGTGAAATTCCTGTCAGGTCTGCACACTACAGAATGGGCCATTGGCTGCTTTCTATATTTCCCTCCATCATTCTTCTTGAACAGTGCCATTAATTTCCTCTCCTTCCCTGACTTGTGTTTTTCCCCCCTCCCTGTTGCCTTTAGAACTGTCTGCTGCACAAGAAGAAGGACAGGGATTGGGAAACGTACCTCCAAATGTTGATCCGATATTACAAGAGGAAGGTGGCCAACATGCAGTGTAACTCCCAGGACAGCATTCAGAAAATACTAACTGTGCAGGTAGGTAACTGCAGGCAGAGGCAAGACTGTCCTGATCTAGATTGGAAAGCAAATGACGGTGTGTGTGATGAAGCATTGAAGCCATATCCCATCAGAGTTTTATAAATTCTTAACCTCTTTGATAGACTGGGACTGCATGAAGGATGAATTCAGCAAGTGAAAATACATACCACATGCCATGCATACTTTGGGGGAACAGGGAGATTGGACGGACTTATCTCAAACGTTAGAGGGGATTTTTGTACACACATTCTATAAAAAAAAAAAAAAAAAAAAAAAAATGTGTTTATTTTCCAGCCTCTGAACCTTGTGAATGTCATTCTGCTGTGCACGTATGTGTGTGGAGGGGCATTCCTTTCTATACAGTGCATCTTCTTCTGTCATTCTTTGAAGCATCTAAAGACTGCAGTACAAGGTTACCATATGTTCTGTTGCTCTCTAAAAGCCGGCAACAGGAGCAAAGTACAGGAAAGATTAGCAGGCAGCTTTGGACCCAATAGGAATATATTTCCTATCAAGCTTTTAGTCAACCAGGCAGACACATTTTGGTGTAAAAGAAAAGATGTTGAATACTCTTACTGGGCATGAACATTCTGTGACTTGACAGAGGGCACCTGCTCTTCCTACAGGGTCACAATGGCTTCTGCACGCACATCCTTTAGGATACCAGCACCCCTTCACCCACCAGCGGGCCAGCTTTCTCAGGTTGAAAATCATGTCCTCTTTGTTACTCTTTTTCCACCTAAAAGAGTATGTGTGTGTATGCCCTATACACACACACAGGACAAAAGTCCAAAATCAATCACCTACATTGTATAGCAGCAAATCTCTATACAGTCCTTTTGAAATGAAAGAAATATGGAAACATATGCATTGCAGACTTAAAATATAAATTACACTTTAAAACATATATTACACTTGAGTAATGATAAATTGGGTAAATCTTATTGGATAATTCTAGGTAGTAATACAAAATATATTTTAATATAGATACCATAATTTAAGAATATTTGTGATGAGTTTAGAAATAGTTATCACCACTAAATGATATGAAAGAAAGCAGTACCATAAATTTTGAATAATTCAAAAGGTAAGAAGGAAGGACATGCATAGATGTAGAAAATATGGACAACTGGTTAATGATTTAATAACTATGAACATCTCCACTATGCACTTGGAGTCTACGGATTTTCAAATTATTCATAAAGGCAAAAATTCACATTATTTAGAAGTTAAACATTTAAAGCAAATGGAAACCAAACTTAAAAAAAATACATAAATCTTACAAGGCTCCATTTTTGATGAGGAGCTTCTATCTAGCTTCTATCTAGAAGATAGAAGATAGATGTTTGAAGATAGATAGATAGATAGATAGATAGATAGATAGATAGATAGATAATCAGTCTTCTCCAGGGATGAGCTCCCTGATAGATATTCAATCCCAAGTGATCAGTCCTAAGTGCATGTAGATATGACCAATACTAATGGCTTTTGTAAATATGTCTGTCTGTGTGTCTGTCTGTGTCTGTGTCTGTCTGTAACAATAATTACAAAAGAAGGGATCAGGAACATGAAAGGAAATGAAAGGGAAATGGGCAGATTTGCAGGAGAGAAAGAAATAGGTGGAAATGATGTAAATATGGTATTAAAGTATAAAATTCTCAAAAGAAGTATAAAAATTTTAAAGTTGTAATATAAAAAATGGGAATAACTGAGACAAAAGTATTATATATTACAATTTGTGTGTGTTTCTTATGGATAAAATGTCTACTAAGACATATCAATTACAAACCTCATGCATCTGACAAAAATAACTTCAGAATATATGAAATAACATGTGGTTAAAATCCAAATAAAAGTAAATGAATCCACAATCAAAATAGAAGCTATTAAATAGCTTCCAAATTTTTCCTTAAATATATTTTGAGAATTTTATACATGAGTACTACATTTACAACATGTCTCTCCTCTTCCTCTCCCCCTCAAACTCCTCCTACCATCCAATCTTTTCCATATTAAAGACATCGTCTTCATTGTCATTACAAAAAAAAAAAAAAAATTAGGACCATGTTTTTGTTTGTGAGCCTAGTCTTTCACAGTTGAGCCGTCTCCCCAGCCCAAAGGGGTCAAGACATCATGAACACAAGCCCACAGAATTAACTAAGCAGGGCTCACAGGGGCCTAGAAAGACTAAAGCGACAACCAGGGAGCCTGCATGGGTCAGAGATAGGTCCTCTGCATGTATGTTATAATTGCCTAGCTTGGTGTTCTTGTGGGACTTCTAACACTGGGACTAGGGATATCTCTGACTCTTTTGTCTGCTCTTGGGACTTTTTTCCTTCTAATGGGTTGCCTCATCCAGCCTTGATACAAGGGTTTATGTCTAGTCTTATTGTAACTTGGTGTGCCATGTTTGGTTGATTACTCTGGGAGGCCTGATCTTTTCTGAAGGAAAACAGAGGGGTAGTGGATGAGAGTGAGGGATAAGGAAGGACAGGGAAGACTGGAGGGAGAATAAAGTGTAGTTGGGATGTAATAGATGAGATAATTGTGTGTGTATATATATATATATATACACACACACATATTTAAAGGATTATAAGTTAACCCTTGTAAAACAAAACAGCAACTGACACATGAAAAGCTCTCAGTGATGAAGTTACTGTTATTGTATCAATAACAGTTACTGTATCAATAAAGAATACTAACATTGCTTCTTCCAAAAAAAGAAAATAATGTATCAAAATGCAAGGATTCAACTTTAAAAAACATATTCATGTAGCCAGGCCCAGTGGCACACGCCTGTAATCCCATCACTTGTGGAGACAGAGGCAGGCAGATCTCTGTGAGTTTGAGGCCAGCTTGGTCTACAAAGCAAATCCAGGCTACAGAGAGAAACCCTGTCTCAAAAACAAAAAAGAAAAGAAAATATATCCATGTGATTTAATATAAATAATAATCAAAAGTAGTGACTGTTTTTACTCAATATACAATAAGCAGTAATTGTTAAGAGCAACTATGTTCTATAATAATAAGCAAAAAATAACATATAACAAAACTCCCTCTATTTCATACATTTTATAAAATAATAAATGAGGAAGAGACACTGTACAAGAAAATGTCAAAACTATCATTATTGTTATTATGATATTTCTTTTACTAAGAGAAAGAATAAGCGTTAGGATGATTAAAGATTATATCTTTATTTCATGTGTGAGTGTTTTGTCTTCATGTATATCATGTATATCAGAATATCAATATATGTATCTGGTGCCTGTAGAGGTCAGGAAAAACATCAGATTCACTGGAACTGGAGTTTCAGATGGCTGTGAGCCATCCTGTGGGTGCTGCAAACTCAACCTCGGCATTCTGCAAGAGCAGCCAGTGCTATTAACTGTTGAGCCATTTATCCACTAGGAAGCATTGAAATAAGACAGTTATTTAGCATGTCAATCTGAAATACAAAGCTCCTAAGAGTAAGCAAAGAAGATGACAGCTCAATCCTTTCAGAGCCATTGAGTAACACTGAAAGGATTTAAATAAGCAAATATATGTACTTTTCATAGGATTATGTTGAAAAGATGTCAATTTTTTAAAACGTCAAATTTTAAAAGTTCATAAGTTTAAGAAGATCCTTCTCAAATCCAAACAAGATTTCTCAGTGAAGCTTGAGGTGATTATAAATAAATCCTCAAGAGTAAATTTGACATGTTATAAGAAAAACAAATGTGTTGTTGGATTGACGTTGAAAATTTATAACACTCTGTAGCAAAACAAATCAAAAGGCTACATTCATTAAACTAAAGAATCCATTGATGCAAAAAGAATTGTAAAGCGTGATAGAATAATTGATAAGTGTGTTTCATTAAACATTCAAATCATAAATATAATTACATAATCTCTGACTTTTATGTATAGAGCCGTCATGGTCAATATCATATGAATGTATCCTATGTAAACTTCATTTACAAATAAGCAATGATCCCGAGAACTTGGGAGAAACCTCACATGTGTTTGGAAATTCAAATATAAACTGCTCACTTGCTGGCTGAGATGTAAATTCCCCAAACATAGAAAACAATGTATTTTATAAGATAAAGTATACCTACTCTATAAAGTGCACAAAGCATGGACTAATGTATCACACATATTTGAGTTACTTATTTTGTACATATACATCCGGAATTATAGACAGTTCTTGGCTTCCACGGGAGTGTACTGGAAACTGAACCTGTAGTAGTGAGAGTCATAGAGTAATTCAAAAAAATATATCTGTTAAAATACATATAATGGAGCTTGAGAGATTGATGGCTCGGCAGTTAGGACTATTCATTTAAACCAGCATAAAATATATAACCCAATAGGAAATTGAGAAAATTTCAAAAGACATTTCTCAATGGCATATGTGAAGCAAATGGCCAATAAGAAAAAAAAAACAAAACTTGAATTAAAAACATGACTAAAGAGTAAACAATACTCTTTTTTTTATTCTTAACACCTTCACATTTTTGAAAAGATATTTACAAGTAATCCCATCACTTGATATGATAAAAGACATGATAAAAGTTCAGAGAAGTAAACTTTAATATTTTATCAAAAACTTCATTTTTCTGTTATCCACATTTAATCTGTGTATCTTTCAATTTCAATTTTGTCCTAGAGCAATGCCTTTAGTTTTCAACCTTAACAGTGTGTTCTGAGTTTGTTCATAACCCTACTGTGTGTTGATGGTTGAAAACAATATGGACGTAATGGAAATGACCATCAGCATGAGAGGGGATAAATTAGTGAATTTTTGGCAGAATACTTAAGGCTGTGGTGGTTAATCTCCTTTGTTGGCCTGATGGGATTAAAACCACTGTAAGGAAAAAAAAAAAAAAAAAAAAAAAAAACCTCTGGACACGGAGGTGAAGGGATTTCTAGATTAGGTTAATTACATGAGTACGTCCACCCTAAGGTGTGCTGAGCCATTGCACGGGCTTGGTCTGTGCTGGACAGAAAGGGGAAGTGAGCTGAGCTCCAGCGCTCATCGCTCTGCTTCCTGTCCCTGCAGACAAGTGACTCAGCCGTCGCACGGTCCGACGATGAGGCCTGTATCTCCTTGGACTGTAAAGTTTTCCCATTAGAATTTATGTACATAAATATCTCAAATATAAGCATTACTTTAAACCTCCTTCTCTAAGTGGAACTGAGGACTCCGGCGATTGCTCTGAATAACGGGGTTTGAGATTTTGCTTAGGTGTGAGACTGTGGATTGGTTGCTAGGTTACTACCATCAGGACCTGGGCTGGTGAGATGGCTCAGTAAAGTGCTTCCCACACAAGCGTGCAGACCAGAGTTCCGTCCCAAGGCTCCACAGTGGGGGGTCGGGGGAGGGTGTCATGCCACACTTGTGGTCCCAGAGCTGGAAAGACAGAGACACACATTAGAAACTCCCAGGCCAGTGTGACATTTTGTGATTAAAATAAAAAGGGGAAGGGGATGCAGAGCACTGAAGGACAATTCGCAAGGTGCCTTCTGAAGGCCTTTGTGCATGCCCCTGCATGCGTAAACAAAAACCAGGTATGTCTCCCAAGCTCAAAGGCGTATATGACAACCCTGTAAGTCACCTGTAAGTAAGCAAACCCTCCATTTTTTTGTGTTTTATAGTAATACTGCTATAAGGTAATTCTGAATATGCAACTAACTCTTACCAGAAAATTTCCAAAATAAACTAGACACGAACCTATTTATATTTTACAATGTTTTCACATCCCCTAGCTTACAAACCAAAGGCTTGTGGTATAATTCGGAATAGACAGCTTATCTGTGTTAGGTGACGCCATGGGTTCCATCAGCCAGTGCTGTGGATTAATTAATTAATTATTTTCAGCTTCAAGTTTTACACAGCACTTGAAACTCCTGGGAATTCAAGAAACTCCATCTAGGTTAACACAACACTCCTGGTCTTATAATGTAATGAAAGAAATGCTTGGCTGAGTTCAATTCCTTTGACTCCTGCTACAGCTTTTAGGGTATGCGTAAGCATATAAACAGAAAGAATTAAACAAATGTTCTTCGTTAAGACAGTAAAATTATCGAGTTTCACGATAGCCAAATATCATTCTTTAGCTGTAAAATCAGCATTCTGCACTCACCACAAATGATTATTACGAACAAACAAATGCCTGTTGCCGAAAAATCATTTCAGATTCAGAAAATGGTGTCTGAAAGGAATTTTAGCTCATTTCTTCATACTCCTACCTTTAGGACTTATTATCTCATTATCCTTCCCTGGTAAAATTATGCCTCTAGAATTTTATTTTGATTGATACTGCTGAGTGAATTACCATAACATACCGAAGCACTGAACTGACATCCTACTTACTGAACGCACGTGTGATCCATTTAAGACTGTGGCCCTTGATCTTCAGGTATCTGCAGCTAAACTGAGTCCATCCCAATGCATTACTTAGGGTCTGCTTTTTGAAATGCATTTCGGTATGCTCGGAGCCACAACATCCGTCCTCAGAGAGCTCACGACCTCACAGAAAAGGCAGGCACATCCCACTGTATAAGTAAAACTAAAGGCAAGATTAACTCAATCTGAGAATGGAAGGAAGGTTTCTTGAAAAGAACAATTCCTAACCTATATCTGGAATATTGAAAGGAACAGCTCCAAGAAAATATCGCCGAATAATTAGCTACAAGGGTAAGAGCAATCAGATGCAGGCAATAAATGTTACAGTTGGCTACAAAGCAGAGAGAACCACTTCAGTCTGAATTCAGAAGAATATCGTTTTCTAAAGTGGTACTTGGGCAAAGCTTCTAGGAGGAGATGAATGCAAAAGTGAGGGAAATATGGGAAAAAGGAAAGTGAGTATATTCAAACACAAGGGACTTGGGGTGCTAGGGTTGCAGAGTTGAAAATTATTTGTTATTTTTTTTAAAGTGTTTATGTCAGGCCCCAGAAGAAGATGATGCAGCCAGCCTTAAGGAGACCTGATAAGCTATGATCAGATAGAAGAGGAGGAGGTCTTCCCCTATTAGGGGACTAGGGAAAGGGGAAAGGGGAGAAGAGGGAGGGTGAGTGGGGCTGAAAGGAGACAGGGAGGGAGCTGTGAATAAACTGTAATAAATAAATATATAAATGAAATTGTTAAACAATAAATTAAGCACAAACAAACTAAATAATCCAATTAATAAGTAGGCTACAGAGCTAAACAGAGTTCTAAACAGAGGAATAGCAAATGGCAGAGAAACACAAAAAAGTGTTTTGTAGTCTTTATAATGTTTTACTGTTCTCAGTACTTTTGCACATTAATTAATATAATTCTCAAAGTATTCTATGGCATACTGTCATTTTAAGCCTATTTTATGTAAAAGGAAACCAAACCAAAATAGATAGGTAAAGCATGTTGTCCAGAATCAGTATCTAATAGTAGGCGTAGATGTTAAATTCAGGTATTTTGGCCATTGGAATTATGCTTATAATTATAACTACAATGTACTGACAATTTTTTTTTTGCGTGTGTGTTACTAAGATTTCTTTACGTCAGAGGAAGACAGTGAGAAATAAGAGATTAAGTCATCAACAAGGCTATTTAAGTTTGGCATTCTGGAAGACTACTATATGCATTCAGTATTCAGTAAATTATTCAGGCCATCTCATTTCTCAAACCAAGTAGTAAAATCATAGCCTTTGCTTCTTAGGTATCATTCTTTGAAGTAGTAATACACCTCAATTCATAATCTACTACAGGGTGGACACTTAAATCATTAAAATGTATAAAACTTGATGTAGCCATTGAGTTAAAATATTAATTGTAGATCACATTAATTAAAAAAGCCCTCCCCCTTCAAAAGATATATACATAAAGCTCACATTCATTTATATTATAATCAACTCCTGGAAGCTAAAGATAAAAGGAACAGTCATAGAAGCAATTCCACAGGACACAAAATTCAAAACTAATTTTAACACTGTGTCAAAAGCAATGAGGGCCAGACGACATGAGAGGATCTCCAACAAGCTAAACGAACAAAGAGAAGGCAAGAGCAGCCATCTCAAAGCTTTCTAACAGAGAGCATTCTTCAAAACTGATATAAGAAAGAAAAGATGGTCATGTTGTCGGTCAATGTTCTGTGCTCAAAAATCTAAAGAGATGGATCCTCAAACGACCTGCATATGACAGATTTTTTTATATAATTTTAACAATTCTCAAAAATGTTTAAGTGAATTATTCTTCCAGCAGTTATGAAATCCTAAAGTTACAGAAGTATGTGTCTTTCTCCAAATAATATGCACATTTCCTGCTATAGTTGTCTAAAAGTAGGGCAAACCTCAAAAAATAATTTTTAAAACAACCAAAACTATGGGAAGGAAACTTACGCCTAAACCTAAAGGAAGGTAACAAGCAAATGAGCAGATGAACACTTTTACATTTTAATTCATTTAAAAGACAAATTTAACTACCAAAGCTGCCACTCTGGTTCAGAATTCACAGCATCAATCTATAAATGCAACAAAAATGGCAGGATGAGAAGAGAAGTACAAGTTTTGTAGACTAAATTTAAATTTAATGTGAAACAGTATGACGTTACTGGGACAGAAACTCAGTGAGGCATACTGAGTTACATTGTAACCCCCATACCCAAAATCAAGAGACATACAGCAAAAGTACCAACAGAAAAATCCTGAATGTGGATACATCTAAAAAGAAGGTTTCAAACTATACAGTTCATACACTGAGAAAGTTTAAAGTAGAAATAAAAGGATTCCATTTATAATGTAATGTCCTAATGCTTGCCTCTCTGTAATAGATAGAATATAAAAATTAAAAAAAAAAATGAAACCGTAGAAGATTTAAAGGACTCCATCAACTAACTGGAACTAACAGATGTGGATAATAGTCCACCCAAAGACAACCTGGAAATGCACCAAGCTAGAGTGCACATGTAACACTTCCAAGCACAGATCATGTATTCAGTCATAAAACAACTCTTGAAACACTTTGAATGATTAGGATAGTAATGGACATGTTTTTTGTTTTGTTTTGCCACAATAGAAACATTAAAAATAAACACTTAGAAAACATTTGAAGGGAAAATCTCTAAATGCAAGTCACTTCTGAAAATTAATTACAAGAGAAATCAAATAATATCAGACAATATTTTTAAAAAGAATTGAGATAGTTCATGTAAGATTAACCTTATATGGGGAAACTTGAAATTCATACTGCATAAAGCCATTGGTTTTCCTAGGGTAGATTTGAAGACCTTGTGAGCAGAGCACAAGGCTTTGGGAGAGAAAAGAACAAAATGAAGCTAGGGGAATGATCAAGGCCATGTCACCAGTGGGTCCCCCTTAAGGAATATCTCTATTGCTTAATTAATACCTAATTTAGCAGCCAGCATTGAGAGCTCAGGAGAGGTCTCAGGAATTCCTGGGTACATAAAGAAATTAAGCTCTTGATTGCTAATGTAACCCAGCCTACTTTATCCTTTCTATGCTGACTCTCATCTTAAATTTTCCCATTCAATTTACTCAAGTTCCCCTTCAGCCCCTTAAACAACATATTCTTATTTCCTATTCCATCTCAGAGTGCCTTCATTCTCCCCCAACTCCTTCATGGCACTATTTTTAGGTTTTAGTTAACCACTCTTGTCATTGGACTTCTGATTCTATCATTTCTGCAAATATCAGAATTATTCTGACATTTAGAATACCTGTGGGTAATGATGATAGATTTGCATCTCCCATTTGAAGATAGATGAAGCAAGGTGTAATTCCAGTGTTGATATCTAGGATGAAAATACATTGATTTCACAGACATACCAATGTAATATATCAGAAGGTTAATAAAGAAAGAACCAATCAATGCCAAATCCTATGAATTAAATTATCTGTTCTCCTTCCCCTGTAAAATAACTCACTAAGCACACACATATTCTTTCTCTAAAATAAAATAATAAATTTCTTATTGCTTTTATTAGAAAGCTATGAATTGGATGCCTTAGGTTTGTACAACAACAGCAAAGGAAATAGCATTTTAAGCATTCTAATTCGCTGTTATGTCAGCATCCCATTATTCAAGTGGAGGAGCCATGTCACTGGCATGGGCGAGATGAGTTATTCAAAGGCAGAACTTTGAGTTTGAAAATTAGTGACTAATGGAGCATATCCAGTAGGTATTCTTCATACAACTTAGCATCATCACTACACAATGATGCTGCTTTGATGTGAGATTAACCGAGATATACAATTTTTCATTCAGAAGTATCAAGATTCTAAAACAAGAAGCTATCTTTTTTTCCCCATTGAATGGTTTTGCCATCTTTGTCAAAAATCAGGTGTCCATAAGTATGTGGGTTTATTTCTGGGAAAACATAAAATGGAAAAAAGACAGCATCTTCAACAAATGGTGCCTGTCTAACTGGATATCTACATGTAGAAAAATGCAAATAGATCCATACTTATCACCCTGCACAAAACTAAAGTCCAAGTGGATCAAAGACCTCAACATAAAACCAGACACACTAATCTGTTAGAAGAAAAAGTGGGGAAGAGCCTTGAACTCATTGGCACAAGAGACAACTTCCTGAACAGAACACCAACAGCACAGGCTCCATGATCAATAATCAATAAATGGGACTTCATGAGCCTGAAAAGCTTCTGTAAAGCAAAGGACACCGTCATCAAAACAAAATGACAGCCTACAGACTAGGAAAGGATCTTCACCCTCCCTATGTCTGACAGAGGGCTAATATCCAGAATACATAAAGAACTCGAGAAGTTAAAAAGCAACAAATCAAGTAACCCAATGGAAAAAATGGGATACAGAGCTAAACAGAGAATGACAGAGAAATGCTTAAAGAAATGCTCAACATCTGTAGTCATCAGGGAAATGCAAATCAAAATGAACCTGAGATTCCATCTTACACCCATCAGAATGGCTAAGATCAAAAACTCAAATAACAACACATGCTAGAGAGAATGTGAAGAAAGGGGAACACTCCTCCATTGTTGGTGGGAATGTAAACTCATACAACCACTCTGGAAATCAATCTGTCACTTTCTCAGAAAATTAGGAATAGCACTACCTCAAGATCCAGCTATACCACTCCTAGGCATATATCCAAAAGATGCTCAAGTATACAACAAGGACATTTGCTCAACCATGTTTGTGGCAGCTTTATTTGTTACAGCCAGAATCTGGAAACAACCCAGATGTCCCTCAATGGAGGAATGAATACAGAAATTGTGGTACATTTACACAATGGAATACTACTCAGCAATTAAAAACAAGGAAATCATGAAGTTTGCATGAAAATGGTGGGAACTAGTAAGGATCATCCTGAGTTAGCTATCCCAGAAACAGAAAGATACACATGGTATATACTCACTGATAAGTGGATATTAGACATACAATATAGGATAAACATACTAAAATCTGTATACCTAAAGAAGCTAAGCAAGAAGGAGGACCCTGGGTAAGATGATCAATCCTCATTCAGAAAGGCAAACAGGATGGACATCAGAAGAGGGAGAAAACAGGGAACAGGAAAGGAGATTACCACAGAAGGCATCAGAAAGACACTACCCTTCAGGGTATCAAAAGCAGAGGCTGAAACTCATAGCCAGACTTTGGGAGAGTGCAGAGAATCTTATGAAAGAAGGAGGAAATAGAAAGACCTGAGGGGATAGGAGCTCCACAAGGAGATGAAAAAAAAAATCTGGGCACAGGGGATCTTTTCTAAGACTGATACTCCATACAAGGACCATTCATGGAAATAAATTAGAAACCTAGAACCCCTGCACAGATGTAGCCCATGGCAGCTCAGTGTCCAAGTGGATTCCCTAGTAATGGGAACAGGGACTGTCTCTGGCATGAACTTAGTGGCTGGCTCTTTGATCACCTTCCCCTGATGGGGGAGCAACCTTACCAGGTCACAGAGGAAGACAATGCAGCCAGTCCTCATGAGACCTGATAAGCTAGAGTCAGAGGGAAGAGGAGGAGGATTTCCCCTATCAGTGGACTGGGAGAGGGACATGGGAGGAGAAGAGTGAGGGAAGACAAGATTAGGAGGGGAGGAGGAAGGGGCTACAGCTGGGATACAAAATGAAAAGATTGTAATAAATAAATAAATATTCTAAAACAAAAAATATTCTAAAACAATGAGCAGTGCTGTGATAACAAGTAAAAAGAGTAAAAGATTAAGATGGAAAAATCGAGAGAAAGAAAACTTTGAACAGTGCCAAGTGAAATAGCCTTGTATACACAATACCACATAGTTCATGGGATCATTGATACAAGAGAAATTAGGGCAATGAAGACAATGACTCATAAACCTTGACAAGGAAATAGAATGTTACAGAGAAGATAAAGAACTCCCTCTCTCTTTTTTTCTCTTTCTTTCTCTCTCTCTCTCTCTCTCTCTCCATATCTCTCTCTCTCCATCTCATCTCAAAGTATCATAAGCTGTATATCCCCCTAACCCACAGGATGGAAAGAGTATTGCTCTTTGTTTTTAATCTTTTTAAAGAATTATGCATGCATTACCACTGGAAAAAGAAATTTATAATGGCAACCCTTTTAAAAGGACTATCTTCCCAAACTAATTCTCAGGATCTCCTTAACAGAAAGTGGAGTCCAGGCAAACAAAAACAATCAATCTACCTTACATTTGCATAGCAGGTTTCAGATGCATTGGTCTGCCAATTGTAACAGCCCTTTCTGGCAGAAGAGATCCTGCAGTCCCATGGTAGGTAGAAAATCGAAGTTCAGAGGGTACAGAGGGTAGACATGCCTGCACAAAGATTCATGACCAACACTTGAGTGGTGAGCTCTTAAGCTGGGCACACTTATTTCTATGCCTAATCCCTCTTCATTAAAAGACGGTCTTTGATATCTTCAAACTGAGTTCCTGTTTGAGTCATTCTACTCCAAGTCAACCCTTAGGAGAAAAGAAAGAATCGCCATGGGCTTCCACAGTTAAGATCTCGGGTTGAGACAGTTATGTCAAAAGGAAATATTGAAGACCATCCTATAGACTCCGTTCCTTAGAGAGATATGGACCTGCTTCAGACATTACTTTCTGCTGCTACCCGCTTTAGACATGCACTGTTTCACAACGTGCGCTTCCTTCCACATCATGTATTTGAAGATAACGTTTTCCCAAACCAAGCTAGTTCACGGAAAGCCCTCCGTGCGCCCCTCACCAGCCAAATGAATGCCGGGGTTCAGCTCAACTACAGTAAACATGAACGTGAACACATCTACTGGAATGTCACCCATAGTTTCAAAGCAGATTATCTTCGTGAAAGGCACTGGTTTCAAATTTTAGACATTTAATTTAATTATCTTTTCCCAGAAGTATATGGGAAACCAGAAACCTAGTGCGAATAACATTATCCTCCCAGAATGAAAACTTGCAAGAGCGAGGCTTTTTTTTTTTTTTTTTTTTTGCCACAAACTCAATAATTTCAGTTTAATCACTAACTGTGTTTTTGTTTTACAGAACCCGTATGATTTGGAAAAAGAATAAAATTGCTTTTAAAGTACAAAAATAATTATGAACCACTTGAAACGTAATGTCTGTGTTTTATTTCTCATCAGAATTCATTAGTGTGTAACATCAATAATTTAGCCCATCATTTGCCAACACTGACGTGGCTCAGTAGTTCAATCATGTAACCCTGTAAACTCACTTTCCATTAAAATGAATGTTGCTGACGAAGGACAACGAAAGAGATACTTCATTTATTAACTAAAGAGCTACTTCATTTATCAACATTTTTAAATTAGGAGTTTGGGGCCACAGAAGCTTAGCTGGATGATTGATTTGACGGATCTTTATATTAGACCTAAAGTCTTGTTCCAAATCAGACTCTACTATGCACAGAGATAATCGCATTTCATCTGTTAGCACACCATTCCGGGCCCCTCGAAGGCAGACAGTGGCTACCTGCAGAGTCTGATCAACAACAACATGAGTGCTCACTGCAGAATTAGAAACTGGGCACCACTCTTCACTAGCTTGAGTCACTTTGGCACATTCCTTACAAAACCTAAAACATGACATTCAATAAGTTAACATCCTAATGTTGTAAAAATGATGTTGAAACATTAAGGAAATCAGCTAAATTAGTTAATGATGAGTGTAACGATCCCAGGTTTTTCTAATTATACTTGAGTGCGTTCATCTCTCAAAACCCGTGGATTGGTTCTATGGCACCCCGCCCGCAGCATACCAAAACCCACAGATGCTCAAGTTCTTGCATAAAGAGGCACAGTGTTTGCCCATAAACCATGCACAGTCCCCTGTAACCTTAAGCGATACTGAGCTTTCTTGTGGTGTCTGGTAAAAAGCGGAGTCTACGCACAGTCATTACATTGCATTATTTAAGCAAATAAAACCCCAAGGGGAAAAAAAAAAAGCTTTATATGTACAGTAGAGAAGCATTTTTCCTCAAATGCTCTTGATTTGCAAGGTGGTTAAATGCACAAGCACAGAGCCCACAGACAAGGTCTGCACAGTCCGATTTCTCATCACTTACCCTTGACCCTCCTAGGTTCAAATGCCTGTGGAGGTCGTGTCATGGTTTTGAAACAGCAAGTTTCATTTTGAAGAGTTGGTCCCATGTACTCCTGATATGTTGAGACCACATCAGTTATGATTAAGAAAAAAAAAATGAAGTCAAAACATTCACAGTACTGTGAACACAGCATGCGATCACAGTTCCTTCCAAAGGTCCGAGTTTTTATGTCATAGGTCTGTAATATATTTAAAAGAAACTGCCGGAAGACTGTGGCATGATCGGCCCCAGCCTTCTTTATTTGGGATGTGTGTTTCTTATTGAAAACGAGGGACATCTCAGCTTTTAGCCCTGAGAATTGCCAGCTGGCCTCTTGCCACGTTTGGGGATCAAAACCTTCTCAGCCAACTGATTCATTCAAAAGTAAAAAATCTGGGTCCAAGGTTGAATTACAAAATGCTATCTTTATGGTATCGAAACTGCAATTTTTTTTTTTCCTATCACTCTGTCCCTTTTGAATTTTCTGTCCTCTCAGAAACATTCTCACCCTGGAAGAGTCTAGGAGTTAAGAGTGGTACTGCAAATACGTATGTCTCTGCTCTTTTTCACTCTCCTTAAGAGGGTTCACTTGGGGGGAAAATTCTCCATATTTTCTTTTGAATAAGAAATCACTCACTTACACGTGCCCTGTCAGTGTAGCCACAGGCTGTTTTCAGAGAAGCTGGAGGAGGTTGCCTACGGCTCCACACACAGCACGGGGGGGGGGGGTAGCATTTGAGCAGCACCAGGGGGCTCCGTATCTGTGGCGCTTTATCATCCTGCTTCCTATTTATTTTAATTTAGCTGTCACTAGCATCCTAGGAAGGAAGATGTTGCTAGAGAAATTTGATAAATACGTTAACTTCCAGGGGGCGAGGCGGGTAGGTCAGTGGTTAAGTGCAGTCGCTGCTTTTGCAGAAGACTCCTACAAATGTAGTTCCCAGGACACATGTGGAGTCTTCCTTGACCTGTAATCACAGTTCCAGGGGATCCAATGCCCTCTTCTGGCTCCCGTGAGCACAGGTATTCATGTAGGATGCATAATTCTTACAGGCAAAACACACACATCACATAAGTACATGTGACATGGTTCACAAGCAGTGTAGCTAGGTTCAAATCTCACATTTTCTGAATCTTGGTCTACTTGTTTCCAGATGAAACCGTTATTACAGGCAGCCATACTTTATTTATACAAGATATAGAGGAAAGATGGAGCAAGAGGGTGGAGCATTACTTTGTGGACTTGTGGAATGAAGGAGAGGAAAAAGAACAAATGTTGGCTATAGCTAGTAATGGAGCCATTTCAGAAGTTACCCGTTTTTTATTGAAGAATCTCCGTGTTTCTCTCCATGTTGCTATACCAGGGCACTTATCTCAGCTGTGTGTCAGGGTCACTCCCTATCTCCTCACTGGCATTTGTCATCATTTGCTTTCTTTTTAAAACATCTTTAACATTTGAATGTCTTTTATTTATTGTTTATTTTGATAATGTTTTTTTTTCCTACCCTAATTCCTCCCCAATACTCCTAATCCCCCTACCTGACATTTGCTTTCTTGAGATCCAGGTGAGATCCAGCTGTGTCACTCCTGGATATCTAAAGAGCTCTATGGCAGCATATCACAGAAATGTGTACGCACGATACTTGCTGCTATAGTGTTCACAATAGCTGAGACATGAAACCAGCCTGGATGCCATCCATAAATGAACGACGGAAGAAAACAGATGGCAAACACATGGAGAACTTTTACTCATCTGTAAAGAAAAAAATGAAATTATGTCATTTGTAGCAAAATGGATAGAGTGGACACATAGCTATGATAGGTTAAATGAGACTCAAATATAAGCATCACAATTTCCCTCCTATGCAAAAGCTATATTTAAGTTTATATGCGTGTGTATGTATCTGTAGTTGCATATTTACTATGAGATAAAAATATAATAATGTCATGAGGAAGTAAGATGAGTTGTAACGAGAGGGGGTGCTCAGGGAGAGCAATGCACTGTGAATGTCATTATAACATAAGGGAGGACTATTTGGGAAGAGTAAAGAAGACTGGTAATAGGAGGGTGGTTGGAGAGTGCAGTGCAGAGAGGGGGCTGTAACAAAGACAAAGTATAATTGACATGGGAGGGCCCACCCACTGGGGGCCGTGTCACTCCTGTGCACATGTTCCTGAGTGGGATGAGAAAGCAATCTGAGCGAGCCACAGGGAGCAAGCTCCGCCGTCTCTGCTTCAGCTCCTGCCTCCAGGTTCCTGCCTTGACTTCCTGTCCCAGCTTCCTTAAATGATAGGCTATAAAGCCTAAGCCAAAATAAGTCCTTTTTACCCTCAGTCATTTCTGGTCATAGTGCTTATAAGTGGGCTTGGTAACAGAAACCCACACCCACTTACTTAGGTCAAAGATTTTAATTTTGTTACTAGGGGAATAAAAGAAGTAAATTGTTTTTCCTATAGCAGCCCTGAAATTTATGGGTTTTGTATCTTAACGTACTATAGCAAGAGATGTGCCGTGTCTGTGGCAGCCATTAAACTAAGTGGCTGTTCAGCTGAACTGTATCTTTTAACATATGACCCAGGCTTAAACTATTATAGCATAAACATTTTATGGTATATTTCATAGTTCAGTGTGGAACTTGAAAAATAGCTTAAATTTCCAAATAATCCACCAGAATGCAATTTGAATTTCCAGCATCAGAGATAAATATCTGCCACATAAGCAATGTTTGGGTTGGCAACACCAGAAACTTTAAAATTCTTCTGCTTATTTGCACTATGAAGACTTCTACTTATTTAGCATTATTAAAAATGTTCAGTATTGATGCAACTTGATGAGCTGTATGGATGGGAAGAGGAAAAGGCAAGGAAGGAAGGAGAAGGGAAGGAGTATGGTAATGGAAAAGAAGGGATTACAACCAGGGTTACAACCAGGATGTAAAGTGAATAAAAACTAAATTAGTTAACTATAAAAAAAAAAAAAAACACTCATTACTGTGTTTCAATTATTCTCATTTTAAAATAGTTGCAAGTGGTAAAAACAAGTAAAATTCATTATATACATACAAAACTATCAAAGAATAAAAATAAAAACAACTTTAAATAAAACAATTGACATTAAAGAGCCAAATACTGTGAAAATATACTTACCTCATTTCTCAGGTATCAAAGTGATAAAATACATAAGTAAAATAGGCAATAAATAAATAAATGCAAACAAAGATCATTTAAATACCTATGAAAATAGAATTACGGCTAGAAAATTAATAAAGGAAAGGTGGTAACATAAGTAATTTATTAGAAGAGAGAGTAAGAGACACCTATCACTGAACTTTGAGGTATGGCAAATATGGCGACACATGGCGACTGACAACACAATGCAACCCCATGAAAATGTGAACGAACTAAAATGTGTACACCTAGGAAGATGCACAAGAAAGAGGACCAGGGGTAAGATGATCAATCCCCATCTAGAAGGACAAAGGGGATGGACATTGGAAGTAGGAGAAAACAAGTAATAGGACAGGAGCCTACTACAGAAGGCACCTGAAAGACGCTACCCAGCAGTGTATCAAAGCAGATGCTGCGACCCATAACCAAGCCTTCAGCAAAATGTATGAAATCATATGAAGGAAGGAAGAATTAGTATATCCTAGAGGAGACAAGGAGCCCCACAAGGTCCAAATATATCTGGGCACAGGGGTTTTCTATGAGACTGTTTATCCAACCAAGGACCATGCATGGATATAACCTACAACCCCTGCTCAGACATAGCCCATGGTAGCTCACTATCCAAGTGGGTTCCCTAGTAAGGGGACAGGAACTGTTTCTGACATGAACCCATGAGCTTCCCCTCTCCCCTGAGGGAGAAGCAGCCTTGCTAGGCCACAGAGAAGGACATTGCAACCATCCTGAAGATACCTGATAAGCTAGGGCCAGACGGAAGGAGAGGAGGACACCCCCTCTCAGTGGACTCGGAATGGGGCAGGGAGGAAATAAGGGAGGGAGGGGAGAAATGAGAGGAAAAGATAGAGTGGGCTACAGCTGGGATACAAGTGAATGTATAAAATTATTTTAAAATTAAAAAAATAAAATAAAATAAAAAGAAAATGTGAATGGATACCTAAGAACAAATTCAAATGGAACAAATTACAAGCGCTGTGAAATATGTTTACCAAGTGACAGATTATTTCTAAGGAATCCCGAAAATACTGAGATGTGGCAAATAGTTAAAGAGATAAAGTTAAAACTTGAAACCTTTGTGAATTTAAAAAAAAAAATAGACATAAAGCTTGTTCGGTTTCTGATCTTAGAGGAAAAACAAAGCATTGTTTATGAATTTTATAAAAGAGGCAATGTCAATATGATGAGATAAATTCAATGCCACAGAAAAGGAAAAAGTGTGTGTGGGGGAGGAAGGAGAAAGGTAGGAAGGGGAGAGGGAAAGATAAGCGCATCAAGCAGAAAGAGCTGAAACCCATGTAAAGAAAAGGGCTGAGTCCAGATGGCAGAACTCCTGAAAGAAGCATTTAAAACAATAAAGTACACTGTGTTCTTGTGGTGCTTTGAAGAAGCTTTGAAGGCCTATGGCCTCCATAGGCCTCTATACTTGAATGTTTAGTCAGCTGGGGAGCAGAGCTATTTGAGAAGGATTAAGAGGTGTGCACTTTCTCTGCATAAATTTCACAGTTGTGCAGCTTGGTCTTCCTGCAGAACCACTAGCCATAGGAGCAGAGGAAGGTGGTTGTCTCTGACTCTTTTGCCTGATTTGGGGGACCCTTTTCTTCCTACTGGGTTGTCTATTTTACCCTTTATATGAAGGGAGGCGCCTCGTCTTATCTCAACCTGATATGCCATGTCTGGTTAGTATCCTTAGGAGGCCTGATCTTTTCTGAAAGGAAATGTAGGAGTGAATTCAAGGAAAAGGAGAGGTGAGAGGGTGGAACTGAGAGGACAGAAGGAAGAGGAGACTGAGGTCTGGGTGTAATATATGGTAGAATAAATGAATAAATTAAAAAGAAAAAGAGGTGTGGCCTTGTTGGAGTGTGTGTGGTTATGTTGGGGTAGGTGTGGACATGTTGGAGGAAGTGAGTAGGTGGGCTTTGAGGCTAAGTAAATAGATATATTGACAGACAGACAGACAGATATTTCATTCTCTGTCTTCTCTTACTCCCTCTGCTTCTGGATCAGGTTGTGACTCCTCAGCTACTGCCCCCAGTGCCATGCATGTTGCTATGATCCCTGCCATGAGGATAATGGAAAATGTTAGCAAGCTCCCAATTAAACGTTTCCTTTGGGAAAAGAAAACATTTGCCTAAGTCATGTGTTTCTTCACAGGAATAGAACACTGACTAACACTGTCCTTTCACGAATACTTGATTTTAGGTACCTTGGTTGTCTGTCAATTAGGAAACTTTACACTCAGGCAACAATTCAAAAGTTGTACTCTTAGTCACTGGCGACAGAGCAAAACTTTTTTTTTTTTTTTGCTGTCACAGTTTTAACACTTAGCTAAACCTTGTTTGTGTGGATTACCCCCAGGAAATCTTCCTTTCAATTTTAAATTCTCTTAAGTATTTCTGAAGTGAGATGATCAGATTCCCCAACAAAGAAAGACGCCCTTACTAGAGACTGTTAGGACATATAAAGCAAGAACTTCTAATGTTCTGACCATAGAATTTCACACTGACTTTTGGTGAGCAAAACAATATTCATTCAACTTTGATGTAACATTCCAAAGATTTGACAGCACTGGGTGAATTTTCAAGTTCTTTTATTTTTTTAATTATAAGTTTTTTTAATTTTTTATATTAATTACAGTGTATTTACTTTGTGTCCCAGCTGTAGCCCCCTCCTTCATTCCCTCCCAATTCCACCCTCCCTCCCTCATCTGCTCCTTGCCCCTCTCTAAGTCCACTGATGGGGAGGTCCTTCTCCCCTTCCATTGGACCCTAGCTTATCAGGTATCTTCAGGACTGGCTGCAGTGCCCTCCTCTGCGGCCTAGCTAGGCTCCTCCTCCCAGGGGGGGCTGGAGATGTCAAAGAGTTCATGCCAGAGACAATCCCTGTTCCCCTTACTAGGGAAGCCACTTGGATACTGAGCTGCCATGGGCTACATCCAAGCCGGGGTTCTAGATTATAACCATGCATGGTCCCTGGTTGGAGAATCAGTCTCAGACAAATTTCACAAACAACTCAAATGCCACTAAGCCCAAGCAGTTTACAAAGGTGGTGGCTTTTTCTAAAGGTGGTATAGATCCTGCAGGAACTTGTAGATACATGTTTATGTCATTAGGCAATTTTTGTACTTACTGAAATCAACTTGAATTGCTGCAAATGTTTTGAATTTCTTACAAAGTGATGTTGGTTTTTCTTGTTGTTGCTGTTGTTCTAACACATGAAAACTCCTTAAGGACTCCTTGTATGTTTTCTTCATTTATCTTTTCTAATGACATCTGATTTCTAACAAATTACAAGAACCAGACTAAAAAAAAAAAAAATTCAAACTACTTTCAAGTGACCTAACTTCACTTTCAAACAAATCTCTAGAGGATGTAAATAAATATAAAAATATTTGCCAGCACAGAAGGTAAAAATTACAAAGAATGCCAGGCAGTGGTGGTGTATGCCTTTAATCCAAGTACTAGGGAGGCAGAGGCAGGCAGATCTCTGTTCAAGACCATCCCTGTCTGCAGAGTGAGTTACAGGACAGCCAAACTCTTTACAAGACAGGGAAACTGTCTTGAAAAACAAAACAACAAGAACAAAAAATTACAAGGTATATAATTGAATAAAACATCAATACGAAAGCAAATGAGAAAAATACAAGCAGTAAAAAGATAGTACAGTCAGAGGACACCAGCACAGATATCACAGGGAATTGGAGTCAGCCAGGGAGGACACTAAACAGTTACAGCTATATTCCACACACATGTGAGACATAAAAACACCCAAGGTGAGTCTGGAGATAAGAACTGTAATGACGAAGATAGAGAACATTAAGGATGAGACTGAAGGCAGATCTAACTTTGCATTTAAAAAAATAGTAAATTTGAAGACATAATAAAGAGTTCTAAGATGAATACCAGAGAAAGGGGTGCTTTTAAAAGAAAGGGACCAGTTAGCAGAATGATGTCTCCAACCAACCTGACACATCTGCAGACGAGAACACACCCACATAGGTAAATATGCTGTACATGCACACATACAGAGAACACAGAAAGAAAAGAAAACTCGTGGTGCTTACAGCTTGTGAGTTCCGCAGTGGGATCCAGCCCTGTCACCAAGAGACAAACCCACAAACAATGAATATTTTCAGACATACTCAGCTGTCACAAGTCTTTTTCATTTGTGTTAATTGTTTGGTAAAACCTAAACAAATTCAGAGCTATGGTGAGTAAAACGATTCCATTATAGGCTGGGTTTCATCCCATATTGGGAGCAAAGAAACTTCCCGCCTTTGTCATAAATTGGTCACGAATACGGCTCCTAGGCAGGATGCTGTAAAGAGCACATAACCTTCAGAAGACTCTATGTGAGTACTGTTGCAGAGGTCAGAAATGAAACCTTGCAGACACACAGCAACTAAAAGTGCTCTCCTGACTTGTGATCCTTCAGAGCAGGCGTATGGATGAGCTCTCATTACAGGCCTCAGACAATCTTTGTGTACAGTAGCTATCCTTATCTGCTTCCTCATTCCCTTCTCAAGCTAGTCTCTAGACACACTCCTCTCACATAGCTGGGACTAGTGTCCCTGCTTATGAACTAAATGCTAACCACGAGATCAAGGGAGTTAGTCGATTGTTTGATTGGTTAATGGGTGGGTGGGGGGTGGTCAGTCAGTCAGTTATTTGCTTGGTTGGTTGGTTGGTTTGTTTGGTTTTGCTTTGTCCATCTTCAGGCCATCCTAGAAAACAGTTCAATGACTGTGGGTGTCTACCACCATGCCCAGCTAAGATTTCATTTTACTTTTGTTCGTCTTCTTCATACCATGTATTGTTTCCTGATTGTATCTACCAAGAAGCTAATGAGTGCCACCCATGAGAGATCAAGAAGACAACACACAATGTGTGATTTTGAAAGAATATTTCTTTTAAAAATGTCATTATGTGAAGTCATTTAATATATTACTGTGCTACATTTTTCTTGAAAAATGGAACATTATCCAGTATTTACAAAATATTTTACCACAAAACATTTGGTTTTCCTGAAAGAAACACACAGGGTTGCTCTTGCTTCTAAGAAAAAAAAAAGTGAGATTAAACTGTTGATTAAATTAGCAGTAAATATGAAGTGGAAGAAATTATCAGCCAATTTTATTTATGAGAATAATTGGGGCGGGAGTTGTTGTTTGTGTTCAGTAAGTTTTGCTTCCTGAGAGAACAAAGGAACAAAGTAGGACAGCTACTCTCCCAGAATATGTCCCACTACAAACACACACAAGAACCCAGCAAGATCACTAGCACCATCTTTCACTTCCGTGAAAGATGGATCTAGTGACTGGCTTGGATCTGTCACTTCTAATGGGCTAGAGTGGGACATTCAAAGTTTCTTCTGCCTTAGGTTATATTTACTTAGAATATGGAGCCCTCTTATGTAAACTACCAGTGCATTATATATGTGAAATTGAGGCGTCACTTCCCCTTTGTCATTTGTCATAGGTTTCTTTTTCCTCCTTAATTTAAGTAATGTCACACCACGTTTTTGGAAATACAGCCTCATTATATAGGTTCCCCATTCTCCTTCAGATTATAGATAGATAGTTAGATAGATAGATAGATAGATAGATAGATAGATAGATAGATAGATAG
>NW_026596069.1:14138438-14143438 GCF_907164565.1 Psammomys obesus
TAGATAGATAGATAGATAGATAGATAGATAGATAGATAGATAGATAGATAGATAGTTAATGAAGACCCACAACTGCTTTCCTCTTCCAATCTTAACTTACTTTGTTTTGAAACCTGGTAGTATTCAAAATAGTACTTAAAATCTATCAATATAATGTTTCTTATGAATACTCCAGGGCCAAAAATCTAATAACACTGCATAAAAAAAAAAAAAAAAAAAAAAAAAGACAAAGCAACATTTTTTTTCTTCAGAACTGCTCAGGTCTGCGACCTCCACTTCTTTTATCCCTTAGGATGGCTTGATCCACATGCACAGGAAAAGCCTTTCCCCCTTCTTTTGCAAGGGTGCAGGGAAGCATTAACTGCTGGCTCGTCTCCGTAGCAAACGTCCACGGAAACTCATTTGGAGATAACGTGATTGAAATAAAAAAAGAAAAAAACAGAGGCTGAAGTATTGCTCTTATAAGCTACAAGATCAATTCAACATTTGCTTTTTTAAAATCAACTGAACTATATACATTTATACAGAAAACACAGGCAACTTATCATTCCCCATATCACGGCAGTGAGCATGACCAGTTCCTCATATTTTTTTTTCTAATACTCCCCTGTGCTCTGACTTACAGAGGGGGAAACTTCCCATGAAAAATGTGTGCTACTTTTCTGCTTTTGGCCTTGTATGTGCTTCTCCTCTGCCTTAATTACAATATAAATCAACTGCAGAAAAAGATTTACAGTGATCACAGCTCACTTAGAGAGCTGCGGAGATTGATCTGGAAGTGGGATGTCTGTCAAACCGCATTTCCTTCCCATCTTAGTGGCTCCAGAGCAAGTCCCAGGGCACTCTGCTGGTCATCAGGAGGAAGTCACTGAGCGAGCAACAAGTTGTGTAGCACAAAGCCTCTGTATTCTCAGACTAGACACGGCCACTCACTGTCCTGAAACTAAAGGGCAAACGATGTTTGGAGTGACTGGAAATGTAAAAGCTGTGCACCATGTTAGAAGGAGCTAAACTTATCTCTTAACAGTCCAGCTTGTCAAGTGGATTGAAAACTGGAGCAAATGTGTTCTGAATGGAATAGCTCAGAACTGCCATCAAGAATTTATGATGATAATACTACATTAAGGTCATTGTATCACATTCTTGGAAAGGGTTTAATTGATTTTACAGTATGAAATTTGACATTTTAAGGTAAATTCATTCATCAGTGTTATCACACCATGATGATAAACCAGTGTATCCAGAAACACCAATGTAGAATCCAGAAACGTTGATGTAGAATTCGGAAACATCAGTGAAGAACACAGAAACATTGATGTAAAATTCAGAAACAAGCAATAACATGATAATGTGTCCAGACCATTTCCACACCCTTTTGATTGCACTGAGTTTTCTCTGACCACAGAAGTTTGACCTAACTTCTGTACTTTTCTGGTCTTTGATACTATTCCTGTCCAGGAAGACTAGAGCCGCTCTGATCGTGAATATGAAAGAAATAAGGCTGTGTGTCTCTTAGATTCCATCAAGAAAGTATTTAGAGGGGTTGTTTGTTTGTTTGACTACTACAATTGAAAGGTGATGTCTGATTTCTTCTTAATTCTATATAGTAAAACCTCTAATGAGTTGTTAAGATTGATTAGAAGTGATGTTATATGTTTGTAATCTAGGACTGAAGAGACTGCGGCAGGGAGATCTTAAGTTAGAGCTCAGCATCTCAAGTTATATAGGAATACTTTGGAACTAGAGTAAGTGAGAAAAGGAGATACAAAAAGGAGGAGGAGACAAGAATGAGGGGAGAGAAAGAGAGAGAGATTGCCTATTGTCAAAACAATGTTTATGAAAAATACTTTTTTGACATTGTTCTCCGTCAAAACACAGAGAATAAGCGAAAGTGAGGGACACAGCCCCAGTTAGTTCAATGCACAAAATGCAAACATAAGGCTCAGGAGACATTACAGAAGAGGAAGTGGAAAGATGGTAAGAGCCAGATGACCAGGACGTCTGATGCAAGATAGTGTCTTCTTTATATGACAGAGAAGGTATATCCATGAACTCTCAACAACATGGCCAAGCAAACAAGACCTGCGTAAGGACCTCTCTGTTTGAAACACCAATGAGGATGGGGGAAAGTTTATAAGGCCCAACTCTTGCTATTGGTGATCAATGGCTGCTGAGAGGGAAAGTCACGTTTCCCCATGGATGAACCGAAGTAGGTTATCCAATCCCAAGTAGTTAGCCTCAAACATTTCTTGGTTATTTTTTATTAATTTAAATTTATTTTTTTAATTTATTCATCTTACATCCCAATCATAGCTCCCTCCCTCATCTCCTCCCAGTCTCACCCTTCCTCCCTCTTCCCCAATATCCCCTTCCCCTAGTCCTCAGAAAGGGGGGCCTCCTCTCCTACCAACTGATCCCAGTCTATCAAGCATCCTCAGGACTGCCTGCATCCTCTTCCTCTTTTGGTTTTTTGAGACAGGGTTTTTCTGTGTAGCTTTGGCTATTCCAGACTCATTTTGTAGATCAGGCTGGCCTCCAACTCACAGAGATCCACCTGCCTTTGCCTCCCTGAGTGCTGGGATTACAGGTATGCGCCACCACCAAGCTCATTGAGCCTTAAACATCTGTACATATGAACAACATAAAAATAGACTCAATAGGTTTTTATATACATATGTATGCAAAATAAGCATAGAAGAAGTTGTGGATGTGAGAGTTATGGAGAAAAAAAAGTTGGAAGAGAAAATTAAGGGTCGATATGTAAAAACACTATACTCATGAATAAAATTCTCAAAAATATTTTTAAATATTGCTTTCCAACTTAATTACTGCCCATGTTTATCATTTTCCCATACCAAAATGTTCCTGTGAACACATATATCAGCTCATAGGAGAGCTAGGAAATGAATATAATCACGCTTTAAAAATAAAGTATACTCTCAAATCTAGGAATCAGCTAGTAATTGCAATTATCATCGCTGTATTTTAACTGATGACCACCGAACTCTATTCTGGCAAACGGCTCATAGAGCATTAATTGCGTGTCACATTACTGATCTGTGGAGCTAAGTTCTGTCTTGCCCTTGGGACTGAGGGCTAAAGCAACTTTGTAAGTGTCTTTCAGAATTGAAAAAAAAGAAAAGAAAAAGAAAAAGAAAAATGTTGAACTGAAGGAGTTTCCTTTTGCTCTCTACAATGAGCACTTCACTGTCCTTCCAAATGTCATACCATTCCCTCTACATATGCAAGGCCCTCTATTCAGTTCACAACACAGGAAAAACATACACAGAGAAAAATGTCATGCCCTGCCCTTTGAATACATATGGAGAGCCTACCATGCTCCAACATTGCCAAGAAGAATGTATTTCTCTCTGTTTCCACAGGATCTTCATACAACTATTCTAGAAATCCATGTCTTGTGTTCAGCAAATCCAAAAGGCTTACAGTTATGATCCAACTTTGATTCTGATTTTTTGTTTGTTTGTTTGTTTCAACACAAGGTTTCTCTGTGTAGCCTTAGCTGTCCTGGATTGGCTTTGTAGACCAGGCTACTCTCAAACTCACAGGGAAATTCACAGCCATCTGCCTGCTTCTGCCTCCCTGAGTGCTGGGATTAAAGGTGTGTGCCACCACACCTGGCTTTGATTCTGATTTTAGGTTTTATGATCAGTGTTTTCGTTTGAGAAAACTCCTAAATTTAAAAAAAAAAAAATCTAGTTAACATCTTTTATTCTCATCTTTACTCCTCAGTATAACATGCAATATAACTCAAACATGTCCTCCTTTTCTGATTAAATATTGGAGGTTATGCAAAATGGGAGCAATTTAGGCAAGGCAACTTTCCCAGTACCCATTTAGGCAGACATTTCCCATAAAGCCCTATTCCACACAACAATAACAACTCATCACGGGTAATGTTAATGTTTTCTGTGCTCTATGCTCTATCCATACTCTGTTTTTAATTTAAATGTTTTATTTTGTGAAAATTTCATACATCAGTACTGTGATTATTTGATTTTCACCACAAAGTCTCCCCCCTCTAACTCTTCCTGTATCCTCCCCATTCCCTCTCAAATTGATGACCTATTCTTCAATTACTGTTACAGGCATGTGCATGTGTTCTTGTGTGAGTGCATGTGTGTGCGTGTGTAAGTATAGCCTGCTAAGTCCACTCATGTTGATGGGCGTGTGTATATGCTTTAGGACTGACCATCTGGCGTCGGATAGCCTACCAAAGATCTCATCCTGGAAAAAACTGATTCCCCTTTCTTGACAGCCCTTAGTTTCTGTCTTCATCTACAGGTGGAGGAGCCTTGTAAAAATTTGCACAGTCACATCACACTGTCAGCTGCTGTTGTCATTATGTAGGTAGTATTGTTTAGGTGGCCATATTGTCAAGATTTGGGGGATGCAGCTTCTCTGCGATACTGAAGACACTATCACAGAGCAAACATCCCTATCCTCTGGCTTTTATGATCTTTGCATTTCCTCCTCCGTGGGGTTCCCTGGGCGTAAGTTGTAAGGGTTATATTGTAGCTTTGGTGGCTGGGGTTGGGTATTCCACAGTCAGTTGTTCTAAGCATTCTGACTAGTTTTGAATGTCCCAAACAGTCTACATCTTATGCAAACAGAAACTTACTTGATGAGGGGAGAGAGGTGCACTTGCCTAGGGATATAAGGACAAGTATTGAGAATGCAGCTAGGAATTATAATGGTTTGGAGAAATGGCAATAGTAGGGTCTCTTCTAGCATCCATGGTCTCACCAGTCACCAGTAGTTGGTTAATTCTATGTTATCATGATGGATTCCCTCACATTAGGTGGACCTTAAGTGCAAGTAGAGAGGTATTGATTACCTCCAAGGTAACTGTGTCAATACTGTACCCTTGGGGATGTCTTGCTATGATGGCTGTTGCTGTGGTTCATGGCCCAGGTAGGTAGGATAGTCAGTTGATTTTCTCCTTTAACAGCGGGTAGCACTTTCACTTTCTGAAGGCCAGT
>NW_026596069.1:14148438-14151646 GCF_907164565.1 Psammomys obesus
ATCCACCTCCCATTTGGAGCCTACTGCAGAAGGACCCTGAAAGACTCTACCTAGCAGTGTATCAAAGAAGATACTAAGACTCATAACTAAACCTTCAGCAGAGTGCAGGGAATCATATGAAAGAAGGGGGAGTTAGTATGACATGGAAAGGATAGGAGCTCCACAAGGACCAAATATATCTGGGCACAGCGGTCTTTTCTGAGACTGACACTCCACCAAGAACCATGTTACGGATATAACCTAGAACCTCTGCTCGGATGAAGCCCGTGGTAGCACAGTAACTAATTGGTTTCCCGTAGTAAGGGGAACAGGGACTATTTCTGACAGGAACTCAATGGCAGGTTCTTTGACCTCCCCACCCCCTAAGGGAGGAGCAGTCCTGCTAGGCCACAGAGGAGGACTTGGCAGCCAGTCCTGAAGATACCTGATAAAACAAGATCAGATGAAAGGGAAGGAGGTCTTCCCCAATCAGTGGACTTGGAAAGGGGCAGGAAGCAGGTGAGGGAGGGAGGGAGGATTTGGGAGGGAATGAGGGGGCAGGATATAGCTGGGATACAGAGTTAATAAAATGTAACTAATAATAATAAAAAAGAAAATACAAAAAAAATTAAACATAAGACCCCAGAGGCCCTGAGATGCCATATTTTGAATCTTTTTTTTTTTCATTTTTTAAATTTAATTTAATTTAAAATTTTTTAGGTACAGTGTATTCACTTTGTATCCCAGCTGTAGCCCCCTCTCCCATCACCTCCTAATCCCAACCCTCCCTCCCTCTTCTTCTCCTATTCCCCTCTGCCAGTCCAATGATAGAGGAGGTCCTCCTCTCCTTCCATCTGACCACATTTTTTTAATCTTGTGACTAGTGTTTGTCTAATATTACCACATGAACAAAGCCATGTGACCGTCTTCCATAGAAACTACTTTCCTTCACTTTCTTCTTGACTCAGTGTTTGTCATGTTTTGTAACAGTTTTCTCAGCAACTGTCATGGTGCTCAGAGAAACACTACAGATTAAAGCTGGATACTAACCGCAAAAACAAGGGAATGCTTACAAACACATGGGTAATGAACAGCTCACTGTTGAATGAAAAATGGGTCAAGACAGAAATTTAAAAAGTAATTAATGGGTTGGAGAAATGGTTCAGTGGTTAAGAGCACTGGCTGCTATTCCAGAGGACCCAGGTTCAATTTTCAGCACCCACATGGTGGCTCATAACAGTCGTAACTCCTATTCTAGGGAATCTGACACCCTCATACAAACTTACACGCAGGCAAAACAACAATGCACATAAAGTTAAAATAAATAACGAGTATTTTAAAAATGAAAGTAATTAAAAACATTGTCTAATTAAATAAAAATGAAAACGGCGTACTCAAATCTAGGTTTTATTTTTAAATTACGTTCAATATCTCAAAAATCTAAATAACTTTGGCTCCTGAAAAAAAATCATTTAGGAAAAAATATCTCCCCATTAATGATCTTCAAAACTCTAACAATGACTGATCTCATATAAGAAAGTTCTTTATTTAAAAAAAAAAGTTCTATATTTTGTCAAAATATATTTTGTTCCTTGGATGATTTCTCTTCACAAACATTTAAAATTTTATATCCTTATAAGCTAAAATGAAAATCTGTGTATGTACAGTTGTTCCAAAGGAAAACACATACTAGATGGCTTTGTCATTAAAAAGACATAAACCCAGGAGACTCTTCATAGGATGGCATTTGGAAGTTTTCTTTCATGAAAAAAAAAAAAAAAGAGCATCAATATATTGGTTATATTCAGGTTTCCAATCAGATAATAAGGAAAGTAGATAATGGGAGCTCATCATGCTGTCTGTCTTTCAACTTGTACCTCCTGAACAAAAAGAAACTGAGTAGGAAGAAATGATGGAACAAGAGTGACTGATGTGTGAGCCATCTGTCCGTGAGCTTTCTAGCTGGGTGTTTTCTGGATGCAGTCAAACATGGAAAGATTGCAGTGCGGGTTGTTTTCTCAGAGCAGATCAGCATGGAGAAGTTTGCTTGTAAATCAAGGATTCAAAAAATGAATGTGAGTGAATATGTCTCCTCCTATTAAAATACTTAATAAACTTGTTTTTTCATTATTATTATTATTATTATTATTATTATTATTATTAATTTACAATTTACTCACTTTGTATCCCAGTTGAAGCCCCCTCCCTCATCTCCTCCTGGTCCCATCTTCCCTCTGTCTTCCTCCCCTATCCATCTTCCCTAGTCCACTGATAGGGGATGTCCTCTTCTGTAGCCCAGAGGTCATTCAGTCTCCACATGAGTTCCCTAATAAGGGGAGAAGAGACCGCCTCTGACATGAACTCAGTTGCCTGCTCCTTGATCACTTCTTGCTGGTGGGGTGACCTAGCCAGCCCACAGAGAAAGAGGATACAGACAGTACTGATGGGGCCTGATAGAATAAACTTGTTCTTAATTATCAAGTAAAGCATTATAACTGAAGGCAGTTTTAGGCTTCACCAAACCTCTTGATCCCATTAGTATGGTAACCTCCATGACATACCTCCTCCCCTATGGAGGGTTCTGTTTACTATATATGTATAGAATTATCTGTGACACACATCACACAACATATGAACAAAACCTCGACCACAAACACCAACTTTCTAACCACCCTGAGAAGTACAGGTCAGGATCATCCTCATGGAAGAGCTGTAGATACATTAGAGGAGAACAGAAAGAAAAGATGAACACCAGTGCAGAGTAGAGCAGAAAATGGTTTTATTGGTCTCAATGCTGCTACAAATAAAATGAAATAAGGAGGGGGAAGCAAACTTCATACACAGCTGGTAGAAAGTATAATTCTCAGAAGAACTGAAACTCCTCTGCAAGGAACAGGACAACTTATCGCAAATGCTTGTCGCAGGAGATGAGATAATTACAGTCTAGGGACTGGGAGGTAACTTGGTTAAAAGGGGACTAGTCACACGAGCATGAGGATCTGACTTTAACCCCTGACATCCATGCAAAGTTGTAGACAAGAGGTTCTCTGGAGCTTGCTGATCAGCCATTCTAGCCAAATTAGTGACTCCAGGCGTGGCAAGAGACCAAAGTAGAGAGTGATTGAGGAAGATGCCCAATGTCAAACCCTGACTTTCACATGAGTGAACACACCCATGCTTGCACACACACACACACACACACACACACACACACACACACACACACACA
>NW_026596069.1:14151656-14156063 GCF_907164565.1 Psammomys obesus
ACACACACACACACACACACACACACACACACACACACACACACACATCAGATTTGTTTTAAACTAAAACCTACAAGTAATGAAAAGAAAAAACAAACCTAATTGCAAACAAAAGAGCTCATTGAAAATGGCTGCCTAACAAGCTAGTAAAAGAAAAGATAGATGTTAAAGGATGATAGAAATAAACACTCCATCATGAATTGGGTCTTCCTGAAGCCCCCTCTGGGGTATCCCTAATGTTATTGGTTTGTTCATTGTCTTCAGTATCCACTACCATTCTATGCTGAGGCATAGGAGAACAAGAAAAACTAATGGCTGAGTGTCTCCTCTCTCCCTTTATCTGTCTTCCTTCCCTTTCTCCCTCCCTCCTCTCTCTCTGCCACTGCCTTCAACTGTATATCCACAGCTGAGATGTTAATTTCTGCACAAATTTGTGCTAGACACACACAAAAAAGGTCTGGTGCCTGTTGGGTTACATAACAGTGGCAGAGCAGATTGTATGAAACTTGTTGGCATTTTTGTGGATACACAATACTTTTTAAATGGGGGAGAAACACCCACTACATATAAATCACTGATTCTACATTATACAAATAAATGCCCTTCCTCTTCGTAACTCATCAACCTCTCATGATTTTTTTAGTGATATAATGAGTTTAATTATAGTAACTTATAAGAAAATGCTTACCAGTGTCCACCACTGGAAAAAAAATTCTCTCCAGCTCCTGGCAGCCATCAACTTCCTAGAGATCCTCAAGAAAGGGTGGGGCCTCATGAACCTCCACTTATTTATAGATATAAGGAAGGACATGAGACAATGGACAGTGTGTGTGTGTGTGTGTGTGTGTGTGTCTTCTGGAGTAGTGAGTTTAAAATGCCTGTCACATCAAAAATACATGTGTTTACCTATGAGTGACAGCAGAAAGAGGAAGAAGCAGGGCAGAGAAATTGAGAGGCATTTTAAGCTATTGAACAATACCTCATTTCTGATTCTTTGTCAAAGTCATGAAACAGAGAAACAAGGGAATATCCCAGTGTGTGAGGGATGAGGTCATGAAGCAGTTTCTTTGTGATTAAGCATAATTATATAATATATGTGATTCTTTTGCAATAATTTCATTTTGGCATTTTAAATCAAACCATCCATTAAAATACTGTTTTAGCTTCTGAATTTATCAAAGTATTTGAGACAACTCATGGAATGAGGAAGGCGTGTTTTTGAGAAGTCAGTTCCATGTCTGAAAAGAGCGCTTCATTTTAACAAGGCTTTTGGGTGTCCACTGCCGAATTCTAGAGCAATTCTACGGTGCTGTATTCATACAGCTGTCTCTAAATGCGCGAGTTAATTCTGACACGCCAAGCATAAACTCAAGTTTGAAAGAATCATTTGGCTGAGTTTTACAGGTGTCCCTCTTATTCTGACTACGATAAAAGTTGTCCTCCAGGCCACTGTGGGCATTCTTATGCTGCATCTTGGAAGTGATCACGATTTCCTTTCATTCTGGGTCAATTTTTGCAGATAGATTTTTTCCTAATCTTTCTTTCACATTACCCATGTCGCTATAGCCTGCACATACTGTTGACCGTGGATGGGGTGCTTCCTATGTATGTTTTATACAGGACCTGTACGTCTTACACAGATAGTAGAGAATGGCGGCTAAGTGACACCTAGGACCTAGAGAAGCTGGGAATAAACCCAAATAAGGAAACTCGGGATTGTTCATGTCACAAACTGTACCAGAGGTCCATTCTCTGGCTGAGATCACAGCCTCAGAAAGGACACATTGGAAGTGCTCAAAAGGAAACAGTGCCCTAGGCAGCTGGGTCATCCAACAGCCCCTGGTAATTACTGGAATAGCAAATTATGAGCAGGTTGACTGGTAGATGAATATCACAGTTATGTGAATACTTCAGGACTGTCCCATTGGTTTGAGATAACCTAATAGAGAGTGTATGATTCGATCAAAGCGCAAACAATTTGCAATCACAAAACGGGATGATAATGAAACCTACAAACACCAATAAAAACTGTGTGGTCCAGGAATAAAGAAAAAATAAATAAAGCTGGAATTCCAGTTTGGGTCCCTTTGTGCAGCACTACCTGGGGAATAGCCTCCAGCAGCTTTCTACTTAACATAAATCTCATAATCAAATGTACCATCTGCGTAAGCCAGGAGAGATGGATGCTCCAGAGTATGTTGGAGCACAGAGCAGTTCTGAGTAATTAGTAGTGTCTAGGGGAAAGTTCAAGTTACTATAATTGAAGAATAAATTGATACAGAATGGGAACATCTTATTAGTTCAAAGTTCCTGAGTGGTAAAAAAAAAAAAAAAAAAACGGTAAAGTAAGTAACCTCCCATTCCAGTCACCTGGGTACATGCAGCATTAACTCTTTCTGGCCACTAAGAGATACAATACTTTTGCAGGTTTACATAGAACCCCTTGTAGTATCCTAAAGACTACAGAATGCTAAGAGCATCGGGGACTGTGACATCTTTTGCCTTGGTGGTACATGACCATATTGGTTTTATCATAGTGCTCGCTGGTTTCTTTAGATAAGTTCTTACAGTAGTTTCCACCTCAAGTTCTCTTTGAAACTTGGCCACTGCCTAGGCCAGACTTCACACTCAGTAAGACTCTAGGCCTCGGCCTGGTGATATGGCTCAGTGGGTAAATGCTTGCCCCACAAGCCTGAGGGCTGTAGTTCAGACACCAGCACACACACAAATGCCATGCCAGTGTGGAGGCCACCTTGTAATCCCGGCACCTGGAAGGCAGAGACCTCGTACTCCAAGGAGCAAGATAAATAGCCAAATAAGGTAAATCATTAACTTCTGGATTAAAGTGAGAGAGGGTTTATCAATATGTAAGGTAGACAGCAATTGAAGAAAACACCATGTCAACACACATACACATTGGTGTTCATGTGCTACTGCATACACACCCACATATGTAAACATGAACACAATCTCATACTGTTATGCCTAGATCACGAGACCCCCCAAGAGATCACCAGGAACACTAGTCCAATGCAAAACACACAAGGGTCTTTATTCAAGTTCGAGCACTCTCCCATCCTGCTGTATGCAGAAATGATTGTGACCCAACCTCGAACTTGAATAAAGACCCTTTGGTGTTTTGTATCAGACTCGTGTTCCTGGTGGTCTCTTGGGGGTCTCGTGATCTAGGCATACTAAATAGATATTTATGTGAAAGGGTGAATTTAGGCTTTTTTATTTGTTTGTTGTTTGTTTAAATAAAAATCTTTGCTGAAAACTTGCCTGGCCTACCTTTAAGTGTTGAACTCTTAGTAAAAAAAAAAAAAAAAAAAATTGAGCTCCAGAAATAACAACTAAATATAAACCAAAGACATTATGTGTGTACTCAGTGCCAGGGGCACTGTGTCTTTTATATATAAACTACAATTTTTCATCTTCTAAATTTCTTCTAAGAAGATGTTATTTTTCTTTATATTACATGTTGGGAGGAATAAAACTTATTTGATTATTAACACATAGATGAGGGCAAACTTGGAATTTGAAACCTTGCTCAAAATTCATTTAATTCTTCTTGTTCTATAAAGTTCAGGAAGGAAAGCCAGTGGCTTCTCAATTCTCATCCTTGTGTCCAGTTCTCAGTGGCATCCTGTCTTCATCAGATGGGAACTTCTGTAGGCTGTGTGAGCCACCTCGGCATTACCTCTGAGTGAAGAACTCAGAGACTGCTATAGTTTGGATCTGGAAGGAATCCCAATGGCTATGTGTTCAAGGCTTGGACTCACCCTCGGGTATTGCTAGGAGATGACAGAACACTAAGAAGAAAAGGCCAGTGGGAGGTGGCCAGATCCCCAGGTGTGTGTCCCCACAGGACTGTGATACCCTGGCCTCTTCTCTCTTTTGTTTCGCTTCTTGACACTCTCTCATATCCTCCAGTCTATGAAATGCTGCTCTAGGCCTAAAAGCCAAACATCCACACACTGATTCCTTCAAAATTGTTACTCCAAAGGAATTATCTTCTGTGTTTGCTTACTGTTGTAGGTGATTATTAATATTTATTATTGGTTTATCTTCTGGTAATGCTGCTGTTAATCCTCAGCAGCTGTATAACCAAATCACCACACAGAGACTGGGTTTTTAGTTAACCTAGAACACAATTCTGGGCAATATTTACTCCCTCCTAAACCTCCAAGCCCTCAGTTTTCTAACATTTAGATTTCCCACATTATACTTGCTTTTTGTGAAATATTAGGTCTGGTTCATGCTCCACGTCCTCCAAGATCTCTCCTCCAGCTCTGCTCTCCTAGCTCTCCTCTCACCCCTTCTTCTCCTTCTCCTCCTTCTCCTCCTTCTCCTCCTTCTCCTCCTCCTTCTCCTCTCCTGCCTTCTAGCTCCTCCCCTCTTTCCTGT
>NW_026596069.1:14166063-14197125 GCF_907164565.1 Psammomys obesus
ACAGGAAAGAGGGGAGGAGCTAGAAGGCAGGAGAGGAGAAGGAGGAGAAGGAGGAGAAGGAGGAGAAGGAGGAGAAGGGGTGAGAGGAGAGCTAGGAGAGCAGAGCTGGAGAAGAGATCTTGGAGGACGTGGAGCATGAACCAGACCTAATATTTCACAAAAAGCAAGTATAATGTGGGAAATCTAAATGTTAGGAAACTGAGGGCTTGGAGGTTTAGGAGGGAGTAAATATTGCCCAGCATTGTGTTCTAGGTTAACTAAAAACCCAGTCTCTGTGTGGTGATTTGGTTATACAGCTGTTTAAGATAAACAGCAAGCTCTACTAGAAGATAAACCAATAGTAAATATTAATAACTTCCTACAACAGCTTACTAAGATCATCTTAGTTCTAGAAATCTGGTTAGTGAGAGGCATGAGGGTTAATCTTCACTAACATGGGATGTGCGGAGAAACTTTCACTGCCAACCTGACAGACCTGGAAGCCTGGTGGAGAATCGCGTCTGGGTATATATGGGAGAGGTTTAACTGGGGAGGGGAGACACACCCTGAATATGGGTGGCACCATCCCATGGTCCGAGGTCCCATTTAAAAGAGGTAAATGTTGGCCATTAAAACGATTCACTGGGTAAGGGCACTTTTCACCAAGCCTACAACCTGAGTTCCATCCATGAAGCCCATACTAGATAAGAAGAGAACTGACTGACTCCCAATAGTTATCACCTGATCTCCATAAATGCTCCACGTCACAGTTACACCTGTACACACACACACACACACACACACACACACACACACACACGAGAGAGAGAGATACGCGAACTATCCCAAGAGGCAATCTAAACACGATCTTCTCTTCCTGAGATGTTGGAGAGGGTAGTTACAGCATCATTCATCCACTCTCATCTCTATATTCACCGCCTGTCTTAGTTAGGCTCACTATTGCTGTGATAAAACACTATGACCAAGAGCAACTTGAGGAAGAATGGCTATATTTGACTTCTGCTTCCATAGCAACTGTTCATCACTGGAAGGCATCAAGACACAAACTCAAACAAAACAGGAACCTAGGGGCAGGAGCTGATACAGAGGCCATGGAGTGGTGCTGCCTACTGTCCTGCTTATCGTATCTTGATCAACCTGCTTTTTACAGAAACCAGAAACAAGCCAGGTGATGGTGGCATGCACCTCTAATCCCAACACTTGAGAGGCAGAGGCAGGCACATCTCTGAGTTTGAGGTCAGCCGAGTCTACCATGTTTTTCCTGGATGGCCAGAGCTACACAGAGAAACCCTGTCTCAAAAAGCAAACAAAGAAAGACAGGCACAGTGGCACACACCTATAATCCCAGCACTCAAGGAGGCAGGGTTTGCTGTGAGTTCAAGGCCTGATCTACAAAGCAAGTCCAGGACAGCCAGGGTTACACAGAGAAACTTTGTCTCAGAAAACAAACAACAAACAAAGAAAAAGAAAAAAAAACAAAACAAACAAACAAAAAACAAAACAAAAAAAAACAGAACTACCAGCCTAGGGATGGCACCACACACAATGGGCTGGGCTTCCCCCATCAATTACTAATTAAGAAAATGCCCAAAAGGTTTGCAGACAGACTGATCTTATGGAGGTATTTTCTTAATTGAGGTCCCCTCTTCTCAGATGACTCTAGCTTGTGTCAAATTGGCGTAAAACCAACCAGAACACTCCTACCTGGATGTTACTGTGTTATTTTTCATTGTATGTTTGAATTTTTATGTAAGTCTTGTAGAAAAGCTAACACACACACCTTCAAGACCATACCCATGGACCCATGGCTGCCATATGCCATCCTGGGCTGTCCCTATGCAGAAATTCTGAGGCAAAGCCTCTCCTCTCTACCTTCAATCACTGTCACTCTCACCCTAAGTGCCAGTTAACTGAGCCCTGTGAGAGCGCAATGCTGTGTCATGTTGACATCTGAATTCCTAACTCTGGCACATATGATTAAAACTCAGACGAAATTACCCAAATATGGTGTGAGTACCCTCTTCTTTATCTGGACAATATAATGCTTCCTCAAAATTACCAACAAGGCCTCTCTATCTGAAATTGCTTATTAATTTATAACAATTTGTTAAATTATAACAAATTCTTCTCCACGTGTATCCAGCAGCTGTTCGTTTCTCTGGCCTGAGTCTGACCCAAAGATCCTTTCCAGGGAGGTTTTATGTCACAGTAGCACAACCATAAACAGCCAAAGCCAAGCGCCAGATGTCTCCATGCAAGGTCAGCAATACGGCACATTTCCTGCCATCATTTTTCCTGTCTTTCTTTGTTGCCTTCGTTGCCAAAGCTCTGTTCATTTCTGGTAGAAAGCTGCTGCCCTCTTTATTTTGCCTCCTTTTCTCCTGATGTTTTAGGTGATAAGATATCCCCTTCCACCCAAGAAATGTACAGAGTTATTTTCACGTGTGAGCATCTTGGGTCAGTGAGATGGCTCAGTGGGTGAAGATGCTTGCTGCCAACCCTGATAACCCAAGTTTCATCCCTGGGACACACAAGGTTGAAGAGGAAAAACAAACTCCTGCAAAATGTTCTCTGACCCTACATGTCCATGGTGGCATGCTTGCACATACACTAAATAAGTATAATTTTTTAAAGTTTAGAAAAGAATATAGTCTTTGATGATGCTTGAGAAAAATAGGTTTCATTCTCACAGTGGAAGGAGTAAAAGAAGTGAAGAGAGGAGGAAAGAAAGAGGCTAAGAGAGAAGGTGTACACATGTCATTCAGAAGTGTTCTTAATGTTAACAATTAATGAAAAAAGAAGCCAGAAATTTGAAAAAGAGTAAAGAAGGGAATAATGGAGGGTTGGGGGGAGCAGGGGGAAGGAAGTGTAAAATGATATAAATTGCATTATAACCTCAAAAAATAAAAAATTAAATGAACTACGTTAATAAACACGTTTTCCAGAAAGACTGTTAGCTAGCTTCTTACTAAAGCAGAATTCCCTGGAGTAGAGCTGTTTGCCCTCATTTGTGCTCTGTTTCCCTTTCTCTCTCTCTCTCTCTCTCTCTCTCTCTCTCTCTCTTCTCTCTTCCTTTCTCTTTCTCTCTCTTCAATTTTAATAATATATAATCAACATGAAATAAAGAACATATATTTACATATATTTGAATGCAAAATTGAATGTCTTCACATCCATGAAATCATTATCACAGTGACATATTCACCCAAAACTATTTTTTGTATTTCATATACTTTTATATAAGCATCATCATACCATATTTACCCAAACTTTTACTATTTTCTTCAGTCAAATATTTTTAACCTTTGTCATATTTTAGTATATGTTATTAATGCAATTCAACTTCCCCATGGAAAGCCCATCATACATGCCTCACAAATTGTGGCACTTAGCATCTGTTCGTGAGAGTCTGGGTTGCTTCTGCTATTATGAATAAGACTGCTATGGCTGTTCATGAGCAAATTTTGAAATGTTTCATTCTCTTCCATAAATTCACAAAAATGGCTTGTCTTGATCATGTAGTAGTTATAGACCTGACTTTTTAAAACATTACCAAATTACGTTCCATACTGTTTTCCCATTGGACATTCTCAACAACATTGCATTAGCATTAACATTCTAGATTCTCTTGCATTAACATTAGCATTTTAGATTCTCTTCATTTCTTTCTTTACTAAGTGTAGCCAGCCTTTGTGTTCATCCTCTTGGTAGAGAAAGAAAAGACTGAACCACGGTGCCCGTTAGAAGATAACTTGTCTCCCAGGAACTGATCTCACACAGTTCTGACAACTTACCAGACCCTTACATGGAAGAGACTGGAGCTAAGATACTGATGATGTGCCTGGCCACACTTTGACCAAGACTGCTTAATTATGTGCCCTGTATTTGAACCTGAAACGTCGGTGGGAAAGAAACTTGGATAGTCACTAGACATCTTTGCTCATCTTCCCAATTTGGTCATTTTTAAAAAGTTTCTGTTTTATTCTTTTAATTGTTGCTTATTTGACTGAGCTATTGAGGGCAGGAGGCAGCAAAGTTTGGATTCTTAGGGCTGTCAAAGCTTAGGCTTTGATTACAACAACCCTTGTAACAATTTCTGTCAGAACGTGGGATCCCAATCCTGGTCTCCTGGAATGAGCTGGAAAGTGTTCTCACTTTAGAGGAAATGACACACATGCAAAAATGGGAGGGAGAAAATATCGGGATTTTATGAAGTTAAAATGCGATGAGTGATCACCTTATGGCTCGTTACCATGGCTCTCATCAAACAAAGAAGAGACAGTGCTAGTGAGGGTAAAAATTGGTGCTGTCTACTTGGAAGACCATGTCGAAATATTACCTCACCTCAGACGAATCTGAAACCAATTCTTTTTTTTTTTCCTCCTATTTCATTCTTTGGTTTTGGTGGGGTTTTTTGTTTGTTTGTTTGTTTGTTTGTTTGTTTGCTTTTGTTTTTGTTTTGAGATGGAATCTCATACATAGTGCAGTCTAGCCTTGAACCCAAGACATTTCTGCCTCAGCTTCTCCAGTGCCAGGATTGCAACACACACACAGAGAGAGAGAGAGAGAGAGAGAGAGAGAGCACAATGCCAGATTTAACCAACATCAGTTTTCATATAACACAATAGAAAGGATTTGATAGCTTTTTCTTAATGGCAACCAGATATCATAGACCGTTAAAAGGAGCTTATAAATGATAGTACTGACCTGATGAACTGTGGAGTTCTCATTTTTAAAATACAAACAATATGCTTTTAAAATGCAATTTCTTCAACCAATGCCAAACTAAGAATTCTAAACCAAAAAAGAGCTTGAACAACAGCTGGGCCAGTCTGTAACGTGAAATCATCTCCTCCAGGCAAATTCACTATATGAATTCACAGCAGCCAGGCAGTGGCTGATAATCTCAGCTCTTGCCTTTCCCCTTTCACTCATGTTAGTCTAGTGATAAATGATGTAGAATCTCTCAGAGAGAGAGAGAAAATTATGCCCAATATAAAAAGTGGTTGAAAAAGCTGATTGCAGAGTCATTAGCCCCTGTGGGTTCATTTTATTGCTATAAAGCCATCATTCAAGTAGACATATATTTAGCTTCTGTGGCCTTCTTTTATAGTAAGCAAAGTAACCTCGCATCAGAATAAAAGAGGTGGGGGGCAGAGTT
Source organism: Psammomys obesus (assembly GCF_907164565.1). Classification (NCBI taxonomy): domain Eukaryota; kingdom Metazoa; phylum Chordata; class Mammalia; order Rodentia; family Muridae; genus Psammomys; species Psammomys obesus. The sequence goes on from NW_026596069.1 coordinate 14,171,225, forward strand.
CAGACTTCCCATTGTTAGTGATGACAGACAAGTTACTAAATTAGAAAGCAGAGAACTGACATCAGCTTGTGTTCTTTGTATATACTGTGTGCAGACAATTAAGATCCAAAGAAAGTACCAAAGACAGTGAGGTGCTTACACACATGACGTCACAAACAGCTGACGGGGCAGAACAGAAGCTAGGACCAAACAAAGCTTTTTTCAATCCAAACTCCTGGCTGGCTGGGGCTAACAGGTTTCCTCTCTTGATAACTCAAATATTTTATGGAAAAATACCATGTAGTTTAATGTGAAGCCTATATGCATTCATTCTGTAGCTACTGGGCAATTAAGATTTGTCTATTCTCTCATAAGCTCTACAATTTGGGGAGGATTACTTGCAAGTGCTGAAATGTTTAAATCCTAAATTCTGATGCTTTGTTCCTAGGAAAGCATTTCAGGAAGGCCTGAAAATTGGGTGGAGCTTGGTGAACTCCAGAAAGAGAGAAAGAAAGGATCTTAGGAGCTAGAGCTGTCTAGGACACAAGGAGGATATGGCCTACAGAATCAACTGAGCAGGGTTCATGGGGGCTCACAGAAACTAAAATGGCATGGGAAGCCTGCATACCTCATGCATTCTTTAGCTTGGGATTTATTGAACTCCTAACAATGGGAGTAGAGCTATCTCTGACTCTTTTGCCTGCTCCTGGGACCCTTTTCCACCTACTGGGTTGCCCTATCCACCCTTGATATGAGGGTATATGCCTAGTCTTACTGCATCTTGTTGGCTGAGTTTGTTTAATATCATTGGGTGGCCTGTTCTTTTCTGGAAGAAGTTGGAGGAGAAGTGGATCAGGGAGGGGAGAGGAGGTGCCAATTACTAAGAGTAGAGGATAAATGGAAGGCCATGGTTGAAATGTGTTGTATGAGAGAAGAATAAAAAATTAAAAAGAAGAAGATATAAATAAAAGTAACTAATGAAAAGCAAAAAAATAGATATTAAATATAAATTTTTAGAGTTATCTATGGAGAGGACCCCCTGCCAACACATGGCCTGGGCAGGTGGAAGACACCCAGAGGCCCAGCTCATAGAGCCACTGAGGGCCATGTATAGGTCTGTAGCCATACAGCAGCAGGGGTCTGTGTCTATGGCTGTGGCCCATGTTACCACCAAAGGCCATGCAGACAGTCCTTGGCCTAGATTGCCACCGGGGACCATGCTGATGTCCAAGGGCTGTGAAGAGCTGACCTCACCCCACACAGATCATGACACTCTGGAAAATGGCCCCACTCCTTGCCCTGGTGGTAGGGCACTGGTGAGCCAACCCTCAAGGGTGGGAGAGCTGGCTCTGCCCCTCATCTGCTGAGAAGAGATGTGTTTCTGCCCATTGATGCCACCTGCAGCATGCCAGTGATCCTGCTCTGAGGCCACGAGAGTGGGAAAGCAGGTCCTGCCCCTTTCTGGCTGTAACATAGGGTGAGCTGACATGGGCAGTGCTAGAGAGCTGGAAAGCTGACCAACTCAGCTTCCACCCAGGCCCAGATCCAGGGATTTGAGTTGTCCACCCCAACCTCTACCCATCTATGAACTGCTAGAGCACGTGAAGGGGCCAGGCCTGCAGGTACAAAGCAGCAGGCTCTCCGTGACACAGGGCAACAGCAGGACATCCGAGAAAAGTCTCAGTAAGGATCCAGTATTGATCTTGTCGCAGACGCCAGACAGCTTGAACAAGACCAATGACTCATTCATTGGAATGAATATTTGCAAGCAAAACTCTTTGGACAAGCCTTGAGGGTGGTGGGACACACCTTTAATCCCAGCACTCAGGGAGGCAGAGGCAGGAGGATCTCTGTGGGTATTGAGGCCAGCCTGCTCTGAAGAGTGAGTTCCAGAACAGCCAAGCAAGGTTACACAGAAAAACCCTGCCTCCAAAAAAAAAAAAGACAAAAGAATTACTGTGTGACACACCATGACAAACTGAAGCTTCCACAGTGAGATGTTTGTTGTTTTCTTTGTTGTTGTTTCTCCCCCACCCCTTTAGGGGTAGGCTCAAGTGTGGGAGGCAAATACAGTCAGATGTGGAAATAAGTGAGATTGGGGTGCATGATGTAAAATTTACAAAGAATCAATAATAAGGGTTTTTAAAGTTATTTCTGCCATAAGTGCTACTTTACAACAAAGCAATAGAACCAGTCAATCATAGACAGAAGCCCCTGACACTGTAAGCCATGTCAACCTGTTTCCTTTGTAATTTTATTATTTTAGGCCATAGCAATAGAAAGGTAGCTAACACCAGAATCTACTCCATTTACCAGAAATAGCTCAAAGTAAGTTCATCTATATTTTTTTTAAAAAGTCCTTCTATGTTCTTATACAGCTTTAAGAAAGCTGAATTCTAGTTTTTTTAAAAAAAATTAAACTTAAAAAAACAGCACTAAGAAAACAAGACATTGGGGAGAGGAAGGTAAAATGGTTTGAATTTTTTTAAAAAGGCAATTCTGGGAGATCCAAGATGGTGGCGAGTAGGGTGCACCATATCTGAGGGGCACAGAATCCGAAACTCTGGAATTGGAGAGTGGAGGGGCAGCTGAAGCCAGAACATCCACACTGAGGCTTCCTGGGTAAGAGGGGAGAACCCGGAAGCTGGGACATTTGGATCCAGGTCACCCGTGGAAGTCTCTGGAGACTGATAGTGGTGAATAGTCAATCCCCCTGTACTCCTCCTTGCCCCAAGCACAGGTCTCCCTGCTTGGAGGAGGTGACCAGCAGTGCCCCCCCCCCAAGCATGGTCCTCCCTCCTCTCCTGAAGCAGAGGTGATTACCCCTGTGCTCAGGAACTGAAAAGGCACAGGCGGGCCTCCCAGAGCCGTGGCTACAGTCAGGCGGCAGCTAGCCCATGCAGGATTCTCTGTGCAGGCTCCGTGATTGAGGCAGCTGCACCAAGGACAGATCTTCCTGTCTGGGGGCCAAACACTGGAGACCACTGAGCTGATGGATCTTCTACACTCTCACTTGCCCCTGCAGGCCCAAATCTGAGAGTAGAGAACAGGGGAAAACCCCATGCTTTCCAATTAGACCTGAAATCGAGTGAGTGTGCCTTTAAGTGAGTGCTTGCAGAGCCCCAGATCCAGGCTCCCTCTATGCTAGCAGCCAGACATTGGATCACTTCTACCCACAGCCGCACTGTGGCAACACAGGGATCCTTGGGACAGTGTTCTCAACATTAAAGCCCCTTTTCTGTGGGTCTCCCCGTGGAGTCCAGGCAAACAGTTCCTGGAGCCCAGACAAATCTGAAAACCAGGAGGACAGTAAGACAGGCCTATAGGCCACCGAGGCATTGAGTGACCTGTGCATGCACATTGCGCCCTTGAACATCTCCACCACCAGCAACTCCTCCCACACTTAAGCTCCACCCTTCCAAGCCTCTACACTCCCTAACACCCTCTCCCTCAAGGCACACTGCCATGCACATGCCTGCACTTGCCCCCATGCGCCTGCGACCTTCCTCCCTTAGCTACAGCTTAAACACCAACATCCACTCTCAAACCTTTTCATCTTCCTGGAGAATACTACAGACACCAGAGACAGACAGACCCAGTCTGAAGTACAGACTCCAGCAAAAAACAGCAAAGGTTAAGGATAACCAGATGGCTAGAGGTCAGCTTTAACAACACATCCAACAAAAATCAGGACATTATGGCTTCACCAGCAACCCCCCAAATCAATGGATACTTTAATTTACTAGAAACACAGGAAAATTATTTTAAAGCTATCCAGTTATTAGAGGCACACAAAAAGGAAATGAACAGAGATCTAAAAGAAACATAAGAAAATACAGCCAAACAAATAGAGGCAAAGGTAGAGAGAGGCACAAGTAGAGGCAAATAGAGAGAAAACAAACAAAAAAAATAGAGGTCATCATGAAAAGACAGGAATCCACATTCAAACAGATGAAGGAAATGGTACAAGACATGAAAACAGATTAGAATCAAAAAATGAAATATGAACAGAGAAAACTTAAAGATAACTAGAGAACTTAAAGATAAGATTGGGAAACACAAAGGCAAGCATCACCAACAGAATACAAGAGATGGAAGAGAGAATCTCAGATACAATTGCAGAAATGGATACATCTCTCAAAGAAAAAGAAAAATCGGAGATGTTCCGAACACAAAACATCCAAGAAATCAAGGACATCATGAAATGACAAAATCTAAGAATAACAGGAATAGAAAAAAAAAAAAAAAAAGAAGAAGAAGAAGAAGAAGAAGAAGAAGAAGAAGAAGAAGAAGAAGAAGAAGAAGAAGAATTATTCCAGGCTCCAAGGTTCAGAAAATATTTTCAAGAAAACCATCGAAGAAAATTTTCCCAACGTAAAGAGAAGACCTACAGAACACCAAATAGACTAGACCAGAAAATAAGCTCCTCACGTCACATCATAGTCAAAACACTAAATCTACACAACAAAGAAAAAATAGTAAAAGCAGCAAGGGAAAAAGGCCAACTTTTTATATATAAAGGTAACTTAATATATAAAGGTAGACTTATCAGAATCACACCAGACTTCTCAACAGAAACTGTAAAAGCAGAAGGGCCTGTGCAGATATCATGCAGACTGTAAGAGAACATAAGCTATTATACCCAGAAAAGCTTTCAATCAACATAGATGAAGAAAACAAAATATCCCATGTGAAAACTAAACTTAAATAATATCTACACAGCAACACAGCCCAACAGAAGATACTAGAAGGAAAACTCTAATCCAACGAAATCAACTATACCCAAGAAAACACAAGATATAGATAACTTCACAACAAAGAATTAAAAGAAAACAAGCATTGAAACACAGTAACACCACAACACAATAGAAGGAACTAACATTCATTGGTCACTATTATCAATCAGCATCAATGGACTCAACTCTCCAATAAAAAGACACAGACAAAAAGAATGATTGGAGAAACAGGATCCAACATTCTGCTGCATCTAAGAAACACACTTCTGCAACAAAGATAAAACTACCTAAGAGTAAAGGGCTGGAAAAAAATGTTTTTTCAAGCAAATGGACCCAGAAAACAAGCTGGGGTAGCGATGCTAATATCTAATAAAATAAACTCTCAATCAAAATTAATCAAAAAAGAAAAAGACGAGGCACTTCATTCTCAGTAAAGGAAAAATCCACCAGGAGGACATAACAATCCTAAACATCTATGCCCCAAATACAAGAGCACCTGCATTTGTAAATGAAACATTATTAAAGCTTAAATCACACATTGATCCCAACATCTTAATAGTGGGAGACTTCAACACTTCACTCTCACCAAGGAGCAGATCATCTAGACAGAAGTCAAATAGGGAAATCATAACACTTACAGAGTCCCTAAATCAAATGGACTCAATAGATGTCTACAGAACTTTCCACCCAAACTCAAAAGAGTATCCTTCTTTTCAGCATCTCATGGAACCTTCTCAAAAATTGACCATATAGTCAGACACAGAGCAAATCTTCAACAGATACAAAAAGATTGAAATAATCCCTTATATCCTAACAGACCACCATGGCCTAAAACTAGACCTCAACAACAGAAATAACAGAAAGCCTCCATACACATGAAAACTAAACAACTGTCTACTCAGTGACAGCTTGGTCAGTAAAGAAATTAAAAAAGAATTTAGAGACTTCCTAAGATTCAATGAAAATGAAGGCACAACTTACCAAAACTTATGGGACACAATGAAAGCTGTGCTAAGAGGATAGTTCATAGCACTAAGTGCCTCCAGAATAAAGTTTGACACATCTCATACAAGCAACTTAATGGCACACCTAAAAGCCTTGGGGGGGGGAGGGAGGAAGCAGACTCACCCAAGAGAAATAGTTGATTGGAAATAATCAAACTCAGAGCTGAAATTAATGAATTAGAAACAAAGAAAACAATTCAAAGAGCTGGTTCTTTGAGAAAATCAACAAGATAGACAAACCCTTAGCCAAACTAACTAAAAGGCAGAGAGAAACTATCCCAATCAGCAAAATCAGAAATGAAAAGGGGGACATAATGACAGACACTGAGGAAATCCAAGCAATCATTAGGTCTTACTACAAAAGCCTATTGTCACAAAATTTGAAAATCTAAATGAAATGGACATTTTTCTTGATAGATTCCATTTATCAAGATCAGGTAAATAGTTTGAATAGGCCTATGTCCCCCAAGGAAATATAAACAGTCATCAAAAGTCTCCCCTTCAAAAAAAGGCCAGGGCCATACAGTTTCACCACAGAATTCTACCAGACCTTCAAAGAAGAGGTAACTCTAATTCTCTTCAAACTAAATAGAAACAGAAGTAACATTACCAAACTCATTCTATGAAACCACAGTCACCTTAATATCTAAACCACACAAAGACCCAAGAAAAAAAGAGAACTTCAGACCTATCTCTCTTATGAAAATTGATGCAAAAATACTCAGTAAAATACTTGCAAACCAAATCAAAAAACACATCAAAGATATTATTCACCACGACCAAATAGGCTTCATCGCAGGCATGCAGGGTTGGTACCTTCTCAAACAATTAGGAATAGTGCTTCCTCAAGATCCAGCTATAACACTCCTAGGCATGTAGCCAAAATATATTTAAGCAGACAACAAGGACATTTGCTCAACCATGTTCATAGCAGCTTTATTTGTAATAGCTAGAATCTGGAAACAACCCAGATGCCCATCAATGGAGGAATGGATACAGAAATTGTAGTACAATTATACAATGGAATACTACTCAACAATTAAAAACAACTAAGTCATGAAATTTGAAGGAAATGGTGAGAACTAGAAAAGATCATCCTGAGTGAGGTACCTCAGAAGCAGAAAGACACACAGGGTATCTACTCATTCATAAGTTGATATAGGACATATAATATAGAATAAATATATTAAAGTCTGCACAGCTAAAGAAGCTAAGCAAGAAGGAGGACCCTGAGTAAGATGATCAATTTTCACTCAGAATGGCAAACGTGATGGTCTTCAGAAGAGGGAAGAAACAGACAACAGGACAGGCACCTACCACAGAGGGTCTTTGAAAGACTCTACCCAGCAAAATATCAAAGCAGATGCTGAGACTCATAACCAAACTTTGAGCAGAGTACAGGGAATCTTATGAAAGAATGGGGAGATAGAAACACCTGGAGGGGACACAAACTCCAAAAGGAGAGCAACAGAACCAAAAAATCTGGGCCCAGGGGCCTTTTCTGAGACTGATACTCCAACCAAGGACCATTCATGGAGATAAACTAGAGCGCCTGCTCAGGTGTAGCCCATGACAGCTCAGTGTCCAAGTAGGTTCCCTGGTAAGTGTATCAGGGAGTGTCTCTGACATGAACTCAGTGGCTGGCTCTTTGATCACCTCCCCCGGAGGGTGGAGCAGCCATACCAGGTCACAGAGGAAGACAATGCAGCCAGTCCTGATGAGACCTGATAGGCTAAGGTCAGATGGAAGAGGAGACCTCCCTTATCAGTTGACTTGAGAAGGGGCATGGAAAGAGATGAGGGGGGGGGGGGGGGATTGGGAAGAAATGAGGAAGGGGACTACAGTGATGATACAAAGTGGATAAACTGTAATTAATATTAAAATTTATATTAAAAAAAAGACTTACAGAATTATTTATCCATCTATTGGTGATAAATACTTAATTAGCAAGAGGAAAAATACCCCATTTTTATTTTGTGAGACGTGAATTTGTTGTAACCGTTGCTGGGGAGGCCTGGGAATAGCAGAAGATCTTCTGGACTGCTGATTTAAATTCTGGACAAAGCACAGGCAGAAAGCCTCTGGCATATGTGTATGCAATACCACGACTTTCCACTAGAGGAAGCTAGAGAGGAGCCTGAGCAGAGCTGTGCCTACTTCTCATATTCACTGAGTCATCTCTTCTGGGGCCCAGGGCAGGAGGAACCCTACCTGCATTTATTTACAGACAGGTGAAGGCATCATGTCACTAAGATAGCCAAAAAGACACATGTTTGTCATCTGTACAACTCTTGGTGGTCATTTGAAAAAATGCCAAAACCAGGGAAAAATCAGGAGCATTTTTTTCCTCTGTCTGTTTTTGCAAATAACATTGTTCCTCTCTTGCTATTCTTCCTTTGCTCTAACTCTACAGTAAGAAAGGCGCTGTGTAGACGTTAAGCCGTGTAACAGATACTTACAGTCAATTGACTGGGACATGATGCCCATTTTTAAGCCATTACCTGCCTACAGCTGAGAGTGCCTGTGGGTGTGGCTTACATTTGCATCAATGGACTGTGAGTAAAGCCCATGCCTTCCACAGTGTGGATGGAAATTATTCAGTTAGTTGAAGGTCTAGATGGATGATTTATTCAGAACAAGAAAAAATTCTGCAGCAAGTGGCCCCAGACTGGAAGAGAAGGGAAGGGATGGTTCTCACATGGGCCTCAGCCAGCCCGCTTCAAAGAGTGTGAGATCACCAGCCTGCCACATCATGTGAGCCTATAATTTAACTTAAATCTCTCGATACAGGCTAGATATGTAGCTAGACAGAGGAAGTCATAGATGTGAGTGTGTGTGTGTGTGTGAGAGAGAGAGAGAGAGAGAGAGAGAGATGATAAAGGTAGAATAGATATTTAGAGAGATAAATTGTGTATATTTAAACACACATCCTATCAAGTCAGTTTCTTTAGAGAACTCTAAACAACACTGACATTAAAGGCCCTTGTAATCCTGAAAGTAGAAGAATTCAAGGTCACCTGGCACAATGGCGCCTTCCTATAATTCCAGCACTTGGGGAGGCAGAGGGAAGAGGATCTCTGTGAGTTTGAGGCCAGCCTGGTCTACAAAGTGAGTCCAGGACAGTCAGAGCTACACAGAGAAACCCTGTCTTGAAAAACCGAGAGAGAGAGTTCCAGGTCTGACTCAACTACATACCAGCCTGGATTACGTAAGACACTGTCTTCCCTCCCCGCACCTTAAAAAGAAACAAACAACCAAAAAAAAAAAAAAAAAAAAAAAAAAAAAAAAAAAAAAAAACAAAAAAAAAAAAAAAAAAAAAAAAAAAAAAAAAAAAAAAAAAACAACTTATAAAGCAAAAACCTGTTACCTGTCCCTCATTCCCCAAAGCCAGAAAAGAGTTTGGAACAGAGTGAATGAGGTGGCAGCTCAAAGGACCAAAGAGCTTCTCAACCAATTTTCTGTTTTTGTATTAGCTAAATTTTCACTTCACCCATTTGCTGGCACATGGAGGCTGTTCTGCTGAACACACCAGAGTATGAGAAATGATAGAAAGAGAAGGCAGCTCGGCTAAGAGTGCCACAGAAAATAGGGACCTTGGAGCACATAACACCTAATAATTTAAAAATACAAATGAGTAGTGGCTGGGAATGTAGTTCGGTGGTAGCATGCTCCTCTAGCACACAGGAGGCTCTGGGCCTCATCCAAGCACAGAGATAAACAAACCAAAAAGGTTCTACTTGTAAGCTGCAGCTAACACCCATGAGGGCATGGAAAATGGGGCGTAAGTTCAGGAGCCACAGGGGCCACAGCACCTTGCACTCGAAAGCAGAAATGCTCAGCTTAGGCCTTCTGCCTGACAATTGTTCTCACTTGTTTTCTGTCCCTCAACATCAAGAGCTACAAGCAAGGTGTTTGTTGATGCTTACAGGAATTTAAGCGCAGTCTGTTTGTTGTTGCTGTTGTTTGTTTGTTTTGTTCTGGCTTGGCTATATGATCTGAGAGCCATTTATTCTCAGTGGAAAATCATTATTAACTACAAAGTTTCAACACCAAAGAGTGTAGATTTCAAATGCTAACATGGTTCTCTAGGTAAAAGAGTTACCTGGAACTCTAGAGTTAAGCTGGAAACATCTCTGTAGTAGTTTTAGTTTGTTTTATTTTATTTTGATGGATCCTAGAATGGTTGTCAGCAAGCGTGTTTCATTTCTTCACAGTTTCAAACACCATGAAATCCTTAGCCTTCCTACTGCTCAACTTTGAATTCATTTGTAGTTCAATACATCTTTGAAGAGAGCCCACTGAGAACTCCAATTTATTCTCCCAAGCAGCCTTGAAACACATCCTAACACATCTCCCTCCTTCTTTTAGTTTGTCTTCCAAACACTGATAAGCCCAAGGTTACATATTATCTACACTTTTCAAATCAATATTACCTTCTATCGCCATTGCTTAGCAGTTTAGGGCTTTGCGGCTAGCTACCATGACAATAGGTGCACAGCCTGGAACCAGTTTTAGTTAATTAGAGTCAATCAATCCAAACTTTGCTTCATTATACTATTGTTTCACATGAGTAAGTTAGCAAAGTTGGCTAGATGATTGGGAAATACAAATTATTGCACCCTGATAAATTAAATGTGACTATTACAAAACCCTCTCTCTAAATGAATACTCAAAGAGGGAATATATGGGTATTTAATATAATTAAGGATACAGGGAAAAGAAACTTGAAGGAGCTATTATTACAAGATTTTTTTTTTTTTAAGGAGGATAATCACTCAGAGTTCAGACGCTTTGAGATGGGATGATCTGGTAGCCTCTTTATTAGTATTCATTTAGGAGAAACATCTTCCAGACAGTGTTGTATGGTCTTTAGTAGAAAAGACAGAAAGTAGGATATGCACAGGACCTAGAACCGCAATAGGGTGAACTTGGCATGTCAGGCAAATAGGAAAAGAGATAAGGGTTCTGTCCCTGTGCTCCCCAAGAGTCCACAGCCTGGGCTTCTGTGAGTAAGAGACCAACGATTCTGACAAAGTAGGATATGGAGAGAAAGCATTTCCCCACAGTTGTTACAAGTTTGATGTGCTGTACCCTCAGGATTTGTGTCAGGCCTGTACAAGTCCTGCTACAGACTAAATAAAATAAGCAACCACTGATGCATATCCAACCCAGAGATTCACCCTCCTAGTAGCGAAACTTTGCTGTTGCTTTACCACCCCCGAGGTGACCTGTGAATTCATCAGAACTATTACTTTTTGTTACACAGTTAAATGTGAGGTAACAAAGTTCCTGCAGTAGGACTTGCCATAGAGTGCTAAGTAAGAAAGTTATAAAAGTTTAAACTTACTTTTACTGCTTTTAGTTGTCATTATAAATCTTTACTCTGTCAGCAGTTTAGACCAAAGGTGCGCCATGCTGTTCTGTCCTTCCAAAAGTTCAGGTCGTATTTATACACGGTGTGGAAAGCGACATCTAGAAAGCAGAAGTAAGCGTGGAGCTAGATGGCTTATCCAAAGCATGGTGTTTGCCTTATTTGAACCTGGCTGCCTGTGACTGGCTGAAACTCAGCTGCTATGATCATGTGAGACTGATTCAATGTCCTAGCTAAAAATGGAAAAGTAGGAAGGAAAAAAGTCACTTCATACAGCATGGAGGAAAAAAAGATGCTGAAGAGAAAGGTTCCCCAAATAGATGTTCCCCTAACTCATGCTAAGGTATGGCTTCTTATTACTAGGTAGTGGCAATGAAATATCTCATATATAGAGGCTTTGGATGAGGTTGGGCTGACAGTGCCCTGTCCTGAAGTTGAACTAGGGGCTCCTGTCCTAGCCAGTCCAGCAACCTCCTTGGCCAGGTTCTTACACTGGAGAGTGTAATACTAAAAAAAAAAAAATGGTGTCAGTTTAAAATGGCTCCATGCCAGGGGAAATTACAATACTACTTTTCAATAACTTACAATGATGACATATGTTAACTCCTACCTGTCTGGGGGGGGGAGGGTCATGTGATCAGGCTGGCCAAAGCAAAGAGCGAATATGCTCAACAGTACAGAGCACAGTGATGCCCTGTGTTACAGGGCATTGTTTCCTGCTGAAAACCACCTGCTTTCTCATAAGCTCTATCACAGCTGACTTTGAAACATCTCATCACAAGCTCTTGGCTGTTAGTCAGACATTCGGTCACTGTGAAAACCAGAAGTGGAAGAAATAAACTGAAAGAGGTAGGGTTTATGTTGATGCATGGTTTCAGAGACTGGAGTCCCTGGTCTTTCTCCTTCACGGCTTTGGAGGTCACCATAAGGCAGAATGCCAAGGCAGGAATGAATGGATGAAAGCACTTTGCTTAACTGAGCACCAGAAGGAGTCTAGGCTGGGCTGTAGCAAGTTCCATCTCCAAGAACATGCCCACCATGATCTATTCTTCCCCAAGTAGGCCTTACCTCTTCAAGTTTTTAATACCTCCCAAGAGATTTCCACCAGCTGAGAGCCAAGTTTAACCCAGGAGCCAGCAGACAACACTTCAACACTTTAAAGTCAACTCATAACCTATTTCATTGACATTGAACATAGCCAGGGCTTTATCCTAAGGAAGATCTAAGGGTTGACCTCATACCTCTGATATACCTTGATGCTTCGTTTTTTGGTAGATTGGAGGAGAAATGGCCTTAGTTAGTCTTCTTTGTTTTAAAAACCACTACAAAACCGAGGCAGCCCACTTGTTCTTCACAGTATAAGTGGGAAGTCCAAAAACGGAAGCTTCTAGAAAACATGGAATAAGAATTATGTTCCTAGCCAGGCATAGTGGCACACGCCTGTAACCCCAGCACTTGGGGAGGCAGAGGCAGGCAGATCTCTGTGAGTCTGAGTCCAGCCAGAGGCAGGCAGTGCTCTGTGAGTTCGAGGCCAGCCTGTTCTACAAAGCGAGACCAGGGCAACTAAAAAACAAAACAAAACAAAAAACAAAAACAGAATTGTAAGAACTGTATTCCTTTGAGTTTTCTATGAAGTCAAACAGTGAAACACAGGGCACCTGTTACAGAAGTCACTAATTAATAAGTGCTAGATGATGGGTGGTTGCAGAGATTCGTGGGTGAATTACAGATGTGTAGGTTGATAAACGAGTAGATAAAAGGTTAGCACAAAACACGCAGCATAAAGTTTCCTTGCATTTGAAAAGAAATCTTGTAAATGCTTGAGGGTGTTGGAGTTATTTTGAAACATGGCAATATTTTATGCCCAAGAAATATATAAATTTTAAAATAGCATACTTTTCCCCCTTTTTGTGGTACTGGGGAATTGAACCTATGACCTTGTACATGCTAACCAAGTGCTTATCCTTGAACTGTATTCCCAGGTGGTTTTGTTTTGTTTTTCATTTTTTATATGATCTCAGCAAGTTTCCCCAAATAGCTTTGAACTAACTCTTAGCCCAGGGAGGCCTTGAACTTGTGATCTTCCTGCCCAGCTTCTAGAGTAGTTAGGATGACAGACACTGCCACCAGGCCTGACTAAAATGGAATAACTCTTTAGATACGGCTATCTAACATGATTATATACACTCAACCACTAACAAAAAGTCACTAAGAGGCAACACTGTTATAAGTTTTCAACAATATATACTGAAGTAACCTGCCTTGCACACCTCCTGTTTCAAATCAGCAGGAAGCAATCAAATAAATCCCAGTTAGTGGCTCACTTTCCAGGTTTATAGTTGTTACAACTTGAGTCTCATAACACCAGTTGCTGCTCTTCAAATCACATACAAATCACAAAGTACATCACCGGCCATGACACCACCAATTGGTGATGAGAAATCTGCTTGTGCGTTTGACACGTCTGTGTAAAACAACAGCTGCTTCGCTCACTTAAAAGCTGCCTTTTCTCCCCCCTGGGGATTCTTATCCCCAGTGGAGGTGGGTGGGCATTCTACTGGCAATGCTGCATACAGGCAGTGAAGCTTAAATACCCCACAGCTGACAGCTAAAATGAACTCATTCTGTGAAGACAATGTTTTCTAGCGGAAGACAGCCAGACCTGCTTTCCCTCTGGGAATAAATGATGGGGAGATACCATGGTCATACTCCCATCCCTGTGAATCTAACACCTACCATCACATGAGGCCATCGTGTGTATATGGCAGAAATCAAAACGTAATTCTGTTCTTGCATCCTAACTGCCAGAAGGAAGATGCTAAGTGGAAGTGAACCAAAGGTGTCAGACAGAGAGAAATTGTGTGAATGTGTGGCCTTCTGCTGACGTCATCATTATCAACGTTGTTACCGTTATCCCCTCTCCAGACCTACTTTACCATCTTTATAAGTTGATAAAACTTACAAAATGTTTATTGCTTTATCCTTTGCTCCCCCTTCCAATTTCTCTATACACCTTAAGCCTATATGTCATACAAACTACTTGTAATGATTAATGTTGATTTTCAACTTGACAGGATCTAGAATTATATAGGGGACGAGTCTCAGGGCACACCTGTGACAGATCTGGACTATGTTATATTCTGAGCATGTCTTCAGGAGATTTTGATTGCCTTATAGTGGGAAAACCCAACTTACTTGTGGGCGGCTCCATCCCCTAGGTTCTAGTCCTGGGTGGAATGAAAAGGAGAAACGGGGCTTAGCAGCAGCATTTCCCTCCCTCTACTTCCTGACTGTGGTGCAATGTGGCCTCCTGTCCCTGCCACCATGGCTTCCCCACTATGACTGACTGTACCCTGGAACTGTGAGCCACAATGAGCCCCTTCTTCTTCTGGTTTCATCAGGGATTGTGTCACACGAACAGAAAGAAACCGATGAACTGCACATCCATTGTGTTCTTAAAATTCAGCCAGGAGAGGTTTCATTTGCACACATGGCATCAGACACTGGGGCCCTTAGGAGTTATCACCGCATAGTAATCATTTTGAATCAGATTGTTGACTGTGGTTTCACCACCACCAGAATGGGATTCTCCTCCTTACCAGTTCTATGACTGTGTGCACAATTTCAGCACCAGGTGGCTCTCGCTTTGTGAGCTGCAGTATAGGTCTGTGATCTGTAGCTTTGTCTTCTGGATTTAAACTTTCCTCCTAAGTGTGGAGAGAGAATCACAAGACTCAGGAGGAAAGTGCAAACTTAAAGACTCGCATGGTGCCCTCACTCAAGGCAAATAAACAGTAGAAGCAAGAAAATCACTGAGGGCGAAGAGATTCTTTGGTTGCACTTCCCAAAAGTTGGGCTCCAGTAATGTCATTTCATGAGTCCTCATCTGTACTTAGGGAAGTTTTTTGGGTATGATCCAACTGACCAAGTTTCCTATGATCTTGTGAGTAAACAGCTCATCTACGACCTTGTAAGTAATCCTAATATACTCATTGGTTTATCAAAGCTGAGTGGAATCATTTCTTTGGTCTGTTGTTACTACCCTATTTGCAGTGAATATATATTTGCTCAAGTCTCCCTAGGAAAAGAGCCTCCTAGAGACATGTTAAAGATGATCAGATGTGGTAATATGCAGGATTTACTAATATTGTCTACTTACATTAAGAATAACTGAGTAAGAAGTACCATGAGCTTAAAGAACTCCACTCTGCTCTCAGCCATTTGGCAACTATATGACATCATCTAATCTCTCTGATTATCAACATCTACAAAGTAACTTATAATATGCATGCATGTGTCCATATATGCATTTATATGCAAGTGTAGGTAGTTGCATGCCTCAGAAAGTATGGACAGCTTTGACTATGTATGGATATTCTTGTCATGAAAGCGCATGAAATGTTTTTGATCCACTGTCTACGTCCTTGATTGTTGGATTAGAAAAGGATCTCCTCTCTGGTGTAGTCATGCATTTTGGTGTGAAGAAGAAAATGTGTGCTTTTACAGCTTTTCTCCCCTCCAGAAGTCAGAAATCCTCTCACCCCTTTTAAGTGTTCAGCAGTCCAGATTTACTGACTTGTGAATATTATTGTTCAAAAGTTTTCCTGGCAGCTTTATTTTACATTAATTCTCTTGGACTTCTTTATATACTGAACATTCGGTGGAAGCCTACTCTGAGACATGTCTTCAGCTATAAAGTGTTGTAAGTGAAAACACTATGTACTGTGGACCTGCTCATCTGGCAGATAAACAGTAAGCAAGTATATTTATAGGCATACATTTGGGAGGTTGAGAGATGGGGGTAGTTATGTGTACAGAACTGTAAGCACATAAAAGAGGATTAATCCGCTTTACATAAGAAGGTTGAGGAGACCAGAAAGAAGGGGCACTCTTGACGCTGCTCTTATGGAAAGCAAGGTTTCCAGCAGATTACGACTTTCTCCCGTCACCCAGGGTACCCAAATGGCAGCCTTGGGTGATGTAGACAATTAATGCATATGCCTGCCTCCTCCAAGAAATGCCTATGCATAGCTCAGGAAAGCAAGGCTAGACTCAGATAAGACCTGACGTTTATTTAATTCTCAAACTATTTGACCTAAGGGGAATTAGGACTAAAAACAGATCTTGGCTTCTTTCTGGACAGCTACTAGAATGTGCGACTTCCAAGCAATCAAGAAATATGGGCGTCCTCCTTTTATAGAGGTTTGCTTTAATGATTCATCTGTGACTGCACTATAACTCATTCATAAAATACCAAAGCATTCAGGGCTCCATCTTCATTATTACCAGATGTCTTACAGGTGCCTTAGTCAACACTTCAAAATGACTTTAAGTTTGCAAGACCAAGTGTACTTCAAGGGCATCCAGAAATATGCTTTCTGCAAGGAATCAGTTTGTTGGAAGCCAGTAAACAAAACTCAAAGTGCCTTTAAGAATAAAACTGTGTTTCTCATTCTGACACCTTCATCCTGGAGATTTTGTGAACAATTCAAATGTTCTTAATTTTTAAAGGATAGGATTAATAAGTTTTTTTCCCAAAGAATACAGCACCTGTAAAAACATAAAAAATTCTCTTCTCTGCACATTATGATGATAAGCATATATCATAGATAGATAAATAGATTATCATAGGTAAATAAAAGATAAATAAAATAATGGTTAGATAGATGTATAATAGAGAGAGAATAAAGATGGATGGATGGATGCAAAATGGATAGATATATGATAAATAGACAGATGAGAGACAGATAAGTAGGTAGATAGATAGGCAAATTAGATAATAGATAGATGATAGATATGATATATATATATAGGTATATAGATTTATTGAAGATAGATAATGGACAGCTAGTATCTATCTAGGTAATAGGTAATGAATAAATAGATAAAATGAATGATTGATAGATGGTGAAGATAGACTATATTATTGATCTATCATATGAAGGAAAAAAGAAAATAGCTTCAGAAAATTGGTTTTGGTTTATTTCTATCACTGAATAAAAGGCAGAGCAATTGATTTGATTATCAATGGAAAAAATAAAATATATTTATTTCTTAATGAAATTAAAGTGTCACAAAGGAGCTGAATTGAGTCGATGAATTCTTTGAGAGTATGAAGCCAATGGTGTTCCGAAGTATTGTTTATGCCCATTCACTGGTCATAGGACACCAGGTGGACAAGAGAACAAGTTGCCATGAGTCCCAGGTACATAGAAATCATGAGTGTAGGATTTCTGCCTTTGACTTCTTATTTGTATTATCTATCTTTACTGGTGGGTTACTTTACTGAAATAAATGGCCTGGTTCAAGAAGAGACACCATCCTTCAAATACTTATGTTTGGCAAAATTCTTTTCTTTTCCTTTTTTTTTTTTTTGACCTTTTGTTTCATTCATTCATTCATTTAATCACTTTACAACCTGATCCCAAACCCCTCTTCCTCTTTCTTCCAGTCCCACCCTCACATCCCCCTTGCCCAGTTTCTTCTCTTCTTCTCAGAGAAGGGGAGGCCCCCAATGGTTACCAACCCACTCTAACACCTTAAGTTGCATTAGAATTAATCATATCCTCTCCCTCTGAGGCCTGACAAGGCAGCCCAGCTAGAGGAAAAGGATCCAAAGGCAAGCAACAGAGTCAGAAACAGCCCCTACTCCTATTGTTCTGGAGGTATCACCATCCCTGATTTCAAGATGTATTTCAGATCAATAGTAAGAAACACACACACACACACACACACAGTATTGGCATAAAAACAGACAGGTTGATCAATGGAATCAACGTGAAAACCCAGAAATAAACCGACACACCTACAGACACTTGATTTTTGACAAAGAAGTAAAAACCATATAATGGAAAAAGGCAGCATCTTCAACAAATGCTGCTGGTCTAACTGGATGTCTGAATGTAGAAAAATGCAAACAGATCCATATTTACCACCCTGCACAAAACTCAATTTAAAGCTGATCAAAGACCTCAACATAAAACCAGACACACTAAATCTAATAGAAGAGAAAGTCTAATAGAAAGGAAAATCTAATAGAAGAGAAAAGTCTAATAGAAGGGAAAATCTTTGAACTCATTGGCACAGGAGACAACTTCCTGAACAGAACACCAATAGCTTTGGCACTGAGATCAACAATTAATAAATGGGACCTCATGAAACTGATAGGCTTCTGTAAGGCAATAGGAAAAAACTGCAGCTTACAGAATGGAAAAAAAAAATCTTCACCAACCCCACACCTGACAGAGGGCTAATATTCAAATAGATAAAGAGCTCAAGAAACTAAACACCAACAAACCAAGCAACAGAATTAAAAATGGGTTACAGATCTAAACAGAAAATTTTCAGCAGAGGAATCTCGAATGGCAGGGAAACACTTAAAGAAATGTTCAATGTCCTTAGTCATTGTGGAACTCAAAATAACTGTGAAATTCTGGTTTTGGGTGGGTTTTTTTTTTGCATTTTTTAAAATTTTTATTATTAGTTACATTTTATTAACTCTGTGTCCCAGCTGTATCCTGCTCTCTCATTCCCTCCCAATCCCACCCTCTCCCTCATCTCCTCCCTGCCCCTTTCCAAGTCCACTGATTGGGGAGGATCTCCTCCTCTTTCATCTGACCTTGTTTTATCAGGTATCTTCAGGACTGGCTGCAAAGTCCTCCTCTGTGGCCTAGCAGGACTACTTCCTCCCTTGGGGATGGGAGGTCAAAGAGCCTGCCATTGAGCTCCTGTCAGAAATAGTCCCTGTTAACCTTACTATGGGAAACCAATTGGTTACTGAGCTACCACAGGCTACATCTGAGATCAAGGGGATACAAATCAGAAAGGAAGAGGTCAAAGTGTCACTATTTGCAAATGATATGATAGTATACATGAGTGACCCCAAAAATTCAACCAGAGAACTCTTTCAGCTGATAAACACCTTCAGCAAAGTGGCAGGATACAAAATCAACTCAAAAAAGTCAGACGTCCTCCTGTATACCAAAGACAAAAGGGCCGAGAAAGAAATCAGGGAAACAACACCCTTTACAATAGCCATTAATAACATAAAGTACCTTGGGTACTTGACTCTAACCAAGCAAGTGAAAGACCTGTTTGAAAAAAAACTTTAAGTCTCTGAAGAAAGAAATTGAAGAAGATATCAGAAGATGGAACGATCTCCTGTGCTCATGGATTGGTAGGATTAACATTGTAAAAATGGCCATCCTGCCAAAAGCAATCTACAGATTCAACTCAATTCCCATCAAAATACCAACTCGATTCTTTACAAACCTTGAAAGAAAGATTCTCAGCTTCATATGGAGAAACAAAAAACCCAGAATCTCAGTATCTGCTTTGATAGTCTGCAGGGCAGAGTCTTTCAGAGGCCCTCTGTGGCAGGTTCCTAGGTTGTTTCCTGTTTTCTTCTTCTGAGACTTTATGGCCAACTGTTGGGCAGAGTGCATGGAATCTTATGTAAGAAGTGGGAAATAGTAGGTTATGGAGAGGATAGGAACCCCACAAGGAGAGCAACAGAACCAGAAAATTTGAACACAGGGGTCTTCCCAGAGACCCATACTCCAACCAAGTACCATGCATGGAGATAACCTAGAACCCCTGCGCAGATATAATCCATGGCAGTTTAGTATCTAAGTGGGTTACATAGTAATGGGAAGAGGGACTGCCTCCGACACAATTTGATTGGCCTGCTCTTTGATCACCTCCCCCTGAGGGGAGAGCAGCCTTACCAGGCCACAGAAGATGACAATGCAGCCATTCCTGATGTGATCTGATAGACTAAGATCAGAAGGAAGGAGAGGAGGACCTCCCCTATCAGTGGACTTGGGGAGGGGCATGTGTGAAGAAGGAAGAGGGAGGGGAGATCAGGAGGGGAGGAGGGGCGTTTATGGGGGGGATACAAAGTGAATAAAGTGTAAAAAAGAAAAACCCAGAATCTCCAAAAGGATCCTGTACAACAACAGATCATCTGGAGGTATCTCCATCCCTGATCTCAAGCTGTACTACAGAGCAATAGTAATAAAAACTACATGGTATTGGCATAGAAACAGAAAGGAGGATCAATGGAACCAAATAGAAGACCCAGAAATAAACCCATACACCTATGAATACTTGATTTTGACAAAGAAGCCAACACTATTCAATGGAAAAAAAGACAGTATCTTCAACAAATGGTGCTGGTCCAACTGGATGTCTACATGGAGATTCTATATTACATCTGTCAGAATGGCTAAGATCGAAAACAATCACCTCCCTCTGAGTGGGCGGGGCAGCTTTACAGAGGCCACAGAGGAAGGCAGTGCAGCCAGTCATGATGAGACCTGACAGGCTAGGATGAAACAGGAGGAGGACCTCCCCTATCAGTGGACTAGGGGAGGGGCAGAGAAGAGAAGAGCAAGGGAGGACAGGATTGAGAGGGGACGAGGGAGGGAGCTACAGCTGGGTACAAAGTGAATAAATTTTAATAAATTTTAATTTAAAAAAAACCTCAAGTGATAGCACATGCTGGCAAGGATGTGGAGTAAGGGGAACACTCCTCCATTGATGGTGGGAATGCAAACTTATTCAACCACTGTGGAAATCAATCTAGAGATTTCTCAGAAAATTGGTAACAGCTCTACCTCAAGACTACTTGAGGTAGTCTACAGTTATACTACTTCTCGGTATATACCCAAAAGATGCTCCACCATACAATAAGGACATTTGCTCAATTATGTTCATAGCATGTTTATTCATAATAACCAGAAACTGGAAACAAACTAGATGCCCCTCAACTTAAGAATGAATAAAGAAAATGTGCTACATTTACACAATGGAATACTACTCAGCTATTAAAAACAAAGACATCATGCAATTTGCAGGCAAATGGATGGAACTAGAAAAGATCGTCCTGAGTGAGATGACCTAGACCCTGAAAGACACACGTGCTATGTACTCACTCAGAAGTGGATATTAGCTATAAAGTACAGGCCAACCATGCTACAATCCACAGACCCTAAGAAGACAAGAAAAGCCCAAAGGAGGATGTTTGAATCTCACTCAAAACAGGGAATAAAAAAGACATCTGCCACTGACTTTTTAATGGAAGTTGCTTTAAATGACCCTTAATAAAGGTAATCAATTTTAGGTCACATAAACTCTACATTTCAGACTACTACAAATACTTTTGTGAAAAAAAAAAAAATACAGTAGCTGAAAAAGTAGGCGTTGGAGCAGAGAAACAAACTCTTCAGTCTGTAAGTGCCTCACAACCTGTGCTGCTAACCCATATATACTGCCTATGAACCTGACTCCGCCTTAGTCCTAAATGATGCAGCTCAATGAAACCTTCCCAAACACAAATGCCTTCTTTTTTCAAGTCACCTCTCAGCACCGTGTATTCAACGGTCATTTGTTATACCTTCAAAGCACTGGATTCTCACACAGTTTATTTTTTCGTCAGCTGTAATCAGTTTTTGAATTCTGTTGTGTTTTATTTTTTTTTTACCCAAGTATGGTTCTCATGGTGTAGTAAATGACATTAGGCTTTTGTAAATTCTTGCAGAATATAACAGATCATTGGTTTTATAACACAGTCGCTGCTTTTGCATTCTGATGAGATTATTAGTAGCCTAGAATACAACATCCTTGCATACTGTTAGTTAAAAAAAAATAAAAGTTTACTAAATGGTCTCTTGTCAACTGTATCTGAAAATCATTATAGTTTCTCTCTTTCCTTGACATGAGGGGCTCTTCAGCAAGCTGGTGGGTTATGTCAACATGAGGTTACAAAATTATTATCCTGGCTCTGTTTGCTTCACTGGGGCTTATGCCAACCACTGATAGTCCTGTTGTACAGCTCAGAGGTTGCATGCTTATACATCAGGTATAGAACAACTCAGCATTTACTTAGAAGATGCTCAGACCCAATTGGTCTAGGGGTGCCTTCCCATGGGAATAAACGCAGAGTGGGGAAGATGCCCCCAGGCTTTTCTGGTGTTTCATCACTCAATAACGTGGATTAGCCTCTGTGGGGCTTTTTTGTCAGTCTTTCTTAGAGATTTAAAATCCACTATATCAATAAGATTAAGTAGCTTTCCCTCTTGGGTCCACAGGTCTGTAATGTAAACTGGCCTCCTGTGATATTTAAGGGACAAATGGTCCTCCATGCACTTCAGCACCATGGCGAGTCAATGCATGGGACGGAAGTGCCTTGCACGGAGCAGGAAGTGGAACTTGCCCTCACCTGGGCTTCAAAGATGACATTTGAAAATTGCCTACTGCATGTGCATCTTTCTTTATTCTTTTCCATGCTCATCTCCTATGCATACCTCTCATCGACATTAAGATCATGACATTCTAAGCTCCAAATTGATACAATGCCAAATAAAAAGCTATCCAGTGAGCCATAATGGGCCTCCAGAAGTCACGGCATTCAACAGAGTCAATAATATAAGCTTTTAAATGCGTAAATGCATATGAAAATGAGAGATCTGATCTGCTTCAACAGTTCTAGCCTATCTCAGACATAAAATGGTGTTTTTAAAACCTGCTCCTATCTGGTTTGCATTTTACCTGGATGCAGGAATGAAAGGAACAATGGGGTCTGTAAAACCTTCAAGGCCCTCCTTGGACAATTTCCTTAAGTTTGGAAAACAAATCCGTATCCCTCCCTTATTTTGCTTTTTATAAACACTATTTTTTTTATTAAAAACATAATTATATAATGTCTCCCCTTTTCTCCCTCCAGTCCCTCCCATATCCACTATCATCCTTCTGGAAACCGTGACATCTTTTTCTTTAATTGTTAGACACACACACAACTATATAAATACAGCCTCTTTTTGCTTAGTGTTACTTGTGTGTATATGACTTCAGGGCTGACCACATAGTATTAGGTAACCAATTAAGGGATTCACCTATGGGAGACCTCTTTCTCCTGCTCTTAGGATTCCTTATTTGCCTCTAGCTCTTTGTCTATCCTTGAGGCCCTGTGAGAGTTCCCCCTTCCATGTTGGCTTTTATTTTTATTTCCCCTGGTTTTCTGGGGCATCTTTGTCCTACTGATTACCCTTAATATTGAAAAATATCTAAAATTAAGCTTATTCTCT
Organism: Psammomys obesus; assembly: GCF_907164565.1. Lineage (NCBI taxonomy): Eukaryota > Metazoa > Chordata > Mammalia > Rodentia > Muridae > Psammomys > Psammomys obesus. The sequence continues at coordinate 14,194,401 of NW_026596069.1, forward strand.
TTGGAATTTTCAGTGGACTCCTCAGGCGCCTTTGCAACAGTTCTTGTTAACATTTTGTCTTGAGTTTATTTGTGATTCAAACCTAAACACTATAGTGGGAATTCTTCCTTGAAACACTAACTTTTAAATAACTCTGCATAGTTTTGTTGAACTAGATAATGTCAGAAGCCTGAAACGACTTTTTAAACTTTCATGGGTCATTGAGCAGGACTGTATCTGACTTCTGATTTCAAGTGCAGAAACTACTGTGAAGAGAAGAATGGGAAGAACAGTGAGAAGACCTAAGACAGTGGTCCTCTAGCAGAGGGGAGAAAGGAGAAAAGGAGAGAGGAAGAAGGGATGCAGGAAAGAAAAAAAGGAGGGAGGGAAAGAGGGAGGGAGGAAGGGAGGGAGGGAGGGAGGGAGGGAGAGAGGGAGGTAGGGAGGGAGAGAAGCAGGCAGGTTAGAACGATGAAAAGAAGGAAGAAAGAAAGGAATGAAGGCTGACTGTGGCCTAACATGATAGCTATTCAGATAATATATATTCCCTGGTGTCAGAAACCTTGAGAATGCCACAGCAGGCTGGGGCAATGGTTTAGTGTGCAAGCTCTTATCATGCAAACATACAGGCCTAAGAGCATTCCCAGGATAGATGTAGAACAGCCATGTGTGGCAATGTGCATCTGTAATTCCAGCACTGGTAGAGGTCACGAACCATTCAGTGATCTCAGAAAGTGCCAGACCACTGAAAGGCCCTTTGTCGGGAAACAAGGTGGACAACACCTGGAGAAAGACATCTTCCAAAGTCACCTCTGGCTCCACATATGCACACACATGAGTACACAGGCATGCGGGCACATACTCGCACACACATATACACACATGCACATGCACACAAATATACATGCATGTACATGCACACACATGTACACAGGAACATGCATGTACAGACACACGCAAGCACACACACAAACACACACATGCACACACAAGCACCCTTATGCACAGGAGCTTACACACTGCACATTTTTCACTTTTCTGGTGGATGGTAAGTCCTGTCCCCATTAATTAGCTCTCCTCATCCGAGGACAGGGGGCAGTGTAGTTGATGTGGTAAATATACCAACAGGGATAGGAGGAGCCTCCCTTTCACATTTGCTGTGTGAACTCTGTGTCAGCCATGAAAATCGGGCAGCTAATTGCAGCTACTTCATATGTGCGCTGTGGGTTTGTGGGACAGGATGCCCAGGATGCCGTCAATAATACTTGTGTAGCAAGCACTTATGAGGTGTAGACGCCATGGGTAGTACTATGAGTCTCTTACCTCATGCACTTTACTGTTTAAGCCATGCAGGATCAAGAGTTGGGCTCTAAGCAGAGCAGAGAGCAAGGTCTTCATTTTTTTTTCCCAAGAATGTGCTTCCTTTCCTCAACCTATGCCTGTGACAACACAGATTGTGTCAAGTTCCCATCATGCTTCACTCCACTGTCTATAGTTCTGAAGAATGTGCCCCTTTAGCCCAGGGTTTCTCAACCTGTGGGTCATGACCACTTTGGGGTCACAGTTCAATATCCTGAATATCATATATTTACGTTGAGATTCATAACAGTAACAAAATTACAGTTATGAGATAGCAACAAAAATAAATGTTTGTGGTCATCACAACCTGAGGAACTATATTAAAGGGTCACAATATTAGGAAGGTTGGGACCACTGCTGAGCCCTTCTTGCTCCCCTCCTGCTTCTAAACTAAATGCAAATGATGGGACTGAGTGATTTGAAGAGTTCCATGTAAATTTATATGTGGAAGTGGAAGTTTGTACCATTTACTGAGTGAGCTATGGCCCTATCACATCATGTGACTACTTTGAAGATCTCTTGACTGTTTTACCCTCAAGCTGCACTTCTCTTCTTTCTTCTATGTCAATGAGTACATTGTGCTGCTTTTCTGGATGCCAATCAGTGCACACTTGACTAATCTCCAGAAACTGTGAAGGTTATAAAACCCAAGACTGATTTTAGATCTGCAGGTTCTGTCCTGGGCTGGGACCTTACAGCTGACCTGACTTTTCATAGTCCTGGTGGCAAGCCTCCCTGTCTTTTCTTCAGCAATAGTTAGTATCTATTTCCTTTCCTACATATATATATACACACACACCATATACTTACTCAAAACCTTTCATAATAATTCAGTAGAGAGGTTGGAGAGATTGCTCAGTAGTTAAAAGCAGTGGCTGTATTTTCAACTCTCATCACCTACACGGCAGCTCACAACAATCTGTAACTCCAGTTTTAGGAGATCTGATGCCCCTTCATGGCCTCTGTGGGCACCAGCCTCACACATAGTGTGCAGACATGTGTTCGGACAAACAATCATACACATAAAATAGGACTTAAAAAAAAACCATTGGAGACATCCAGTGAGCAAGTATATTCTCAGTAACTTCTGTGCCAAGCTCTCTGCTAAGTATCAGGAATGTAAATTGAACAAATCCTTGGTTTTGAATATACAAAATCAGTTGTGTACTTGGTTTTGCTTATCTTAAACAATAAGGGGTAGACTGCCAACAATAAGGGGAAATAAGCAGAGTTCCATGCCAAAATGTAAGGGGAGCTTTTCTTTGCTAGAGTACACCTTGAAGGCCTCTCTGAAAAAAAGAAAAAAAAATAAGAAGAATAAGCAAAAGAGGAAGGAAGGAAGGAAGGAAGGAAGGAAGGAAGGAAGGAAGGAAGGAAGGAAGGAAGG
>NW_026596069.1:14197135-14200765 GCF_907164565.1 Psammomys obesus
AGGAAGGAAGGAAGGAAGGAAGGAAGGAAGGAAGGAAGGAAGGAAGGGAGGGAGGGAGGGAGGGAAGGAGGAAGGGAGGGAGGGAAGGAGGAAGGGAGGGAGGGAAGAAAAGAAAAAGAGAAAGAGAAAGAAAAAGAAATTGAGAGAAGCAAGCTGGGCATGGTGGTACACATGGAAATCCCAGCGCTGTAGACCCAGCATCTAGAATCCCAGACCACCCTTACCTGTGTGTGTCAAGAAGCAGAGGGACCCTGAAGGGCGAGGATTTGTAGGGATTTCTAAGCTTGGAAAACCGTAGTTTGAGTTATCTTCCAAGTACAGCAGAAACCCAACGTAAGAGGCAATAGATGAAACCTGCCCCAACTGACTCTTTTATTTCCACAAGTTCTGAATACACAGATGCAACCAAACTACAGACAGAATTTTGTTTTAGTTTTAAATTTTATGTGTATAGGGATTTTGCCTGCATGTATGTCTGTGAACCATATGCTTCCCTCTTGCCTATGGAGGCAGGAACAGGGCATCGGTTCCCCTAGAACTAGAGTTACAGATGGTTGTGAGCTGCCACTTTGGATTCTGGGAACTGAAACTGGATCCTCTGTAAGACCAGCCAGGGAACTCAACTGCTGAGCCAACTATCCAGACTAGAGACAACATTTTTCACTTGTTTCTGGTCCTCCCTTCCCTCTGAGGGCTTGTTGGCCAGCAACCCATGAGAACAAAGGGAGCAGAAATGACAAACAAGGCTCAGATGCCTCTTGAGTACAACAGAGAAGACTAGGATCTGCTTCAGAGAGACAGCTTATTTTATTGTTTCAGAGATGGGGTACATCAAGGTTCTTAGTGTTACAGGCAGGAAGGACTGATAGGTCATTAACATAGGGTCATTATCATATGGGCAAGAAAGGCTGATTGTTTAGAATATAGTACCTAATTATCATATGGGCAGGCATGGCTGATTGGATAGAACATAGTACCTAATTATCACATAGGCGGGCAAAGGAGCAGGAGTCCTGCACTGAGCCATGTAGCTCTTGTGCAGGATCATACTCTGAATACAGTCAGGCACCTGTGCCTAGAGACGCTCTCCAGATAGGTCAGGCAGAGAAGAGGAAACTCCACTGAGAAAGGGAGTCCTCCATTCTGGTGGACTGCGACCTTGATAGCAGGGTCTTCCAACATCTGTTAAACATATGTAATGGTTCCCTTCTCGTCGTTTCCTAATAAATATAACATGTTATAGATCTACACTGGGTTATATATTATGGAAAATCTAGAGGTGAGGAGCTGAGGATGTTGTTAGATGCAGAGCATGCACTTAGCAAATGTGAGGCCCTGCTTTCAATTCCCAAATGCATAAATAAACAAAGAGTTATTCATGGGTTCTAGGCCAACCTTACAACCTTCAAAATAAGGGGCTTGAAAAAACCTGCAAAATTGTATCCTCATTTCCTGGTACCAATTCCTTGTACGTGCCAAAGGATGAGTGTTTACAGTGTACAGCCGGGAGGGAGGGCAGAGGGAGATCAAGGAGCTTTCCAGGAACTGGTGTGTGGAGTGCGGCAGGTGAAGGGAGTGGCACTAATTGAATTGACTGAAGAAAACACACGGGTAGAAATAAACGTCGTGACTGACCTCAGGAAGGAAGACGGAAGAACTGGAGGCCTTCCTGCTCACTCCAGGCTCCTTAGCTGAGTAACGGCCTGTGACAAGTGCCATTGGCTGAGCCAGGGTGGAACACTTCTCCAAGGTCCTGAGAGCGACCTTGTGATACCTCAAGTCCGGATGCAGCATGGAAGTGGGAGTGTCAGGACCACAGGCAGTAGGGTTGTGTGCATTCTTCCTCCCTGCTCTGGGAAAAGTCAGAGCTGGTCATAATGAGGATTCATTAAGGCTGCTTGTCATCTTTTCTGGGATAAAATTTGAACCTTCTGTGCACTTCGATTTTTTGATTTTTGTATAGTAGAATATGATCGTGGGAGGAAGGAAGTGGAAGTCAGTCTCTGGTGTTGTTCCATCGATATAGGATCTCTCACTGGCCTGGCACTGGTCACATTGGTTAGGTTGGTTGTCCAGTGTGTTCTAGAGATCCTTCTGCCTCTGCATACTCAGATCAGGAATTATGTGTACCGCCACACCTAGCACTTTTATTTGGAAACCAGTGATCACATGTATGGCCCCGTGCAAGCACTTCATTGACTCAATTACTCCCCTAACCCGGAATGCATTCTTTTAATATCAAGATTGCTCCTTGCTATTAGTGTCAACACACAAATTTCAGCTTATCAAATGCTTATCACAGATCTCAAAGTAAGAAAGGAAGGTTGGGTGGGGTGACGTTTGAAAAGGCCTATAAAAGGTGAGTCAAGGGGATCCATGAGAGCACCCCCACAGGAGCATAGGCTCCTGGAGAGGAGTGGTGCGGTAAACGCCTACACGGTACACACTAGCCTCTCACCAGCTTTCACAAACACCAAAGTCAAGAAGACCCTACTGCCAAGACTCAAGTCTAACTCTGCCTCACGGTAGGGGGTAGGGGGAGAAAAACATCTGGGGAAAGGGGGGGACAGAAGGAGAATTCCACAGTCACAAGGCCATTTCTTAAATGAAAGAATTTCTCAACATGCAAATGCTATCAAAGAAAACTGTGTAAGACATTGCAGGATCCTTCCTGTCAAATGAATATAAGATGCTAATTGGTGGTGTACGCAGTCCCAGAGATGCTTGACATGCAAGGAGTGAGCGAAGTACGACAAAGCATTTGTGTGGGCCATCTGGAAGGGCACAGCACTCTGCTGCCTGCGATGAGAAAGAGCAATTAAAAAGGCGCTCCAGAAACCAAGATGGAAACGGGCATGGCTCCGCATGCTTAAATCTTCCACACCGATGGGGAAGCTGGCGAGGAACCCCTTCACGCCCCTGACCACACTGCTGACCAAAGGCCACGGAGGCCACTATCTCTCGGCACGAGGAAGTCGCGGCCAGCCGGCCCGCAGTCCGGACATCCCTGCAGCTTTTCCAAGCATGCACGTGAGAGCCTCCGGAGCTCGATGCCTCCTCCCAGAGGCAGGTGTCTGCTGCCCTTCAAAACTGAGTACACACAGAAAGGGAAAGGTCCTTCACACTCACACACACACACACACACACACACACACACACACACACACACACGTGCACACACACGCGCGTACACACCTTCTACAATTGCCAATATAATTTGCAAAATTGAAATGCTTGTTTCTATTCTACATCTGCGTGAAAAAATAAATAAATAAAAACGCAAATATTCACCAAGAGTAAAACATACAACATTTTTGTTCATTTCGGTTTGTACGTTAATTAAACTAGAAGGTAATCGATTCATGAAATAAAGATTTTCCTTAATTTTGTACAAATGAGGATCTCAGACTGTAAAAAGAACTAGTGGCTGTTTAATAGTGGGGCAAGCGGGATGGCTCAGCAGGAAAGGCTCTTGTACCCAGGCCTGACACGGTCAGGTCAGTCCTCAGGATCCAGCAGCTGTGTTGCCCTCTGACCTCCATGTGTGCCCTGTGACACACACCCACACACATATGCACAAGCATGCACACACACAAAAATTCAATATAATGTAATTTAAAATTTAAACAT
>NW_026596069.1:14200775-14222203 GCF_907164565.1 Psammomys obesus
AGTGTGGAGTATGTATGTGTTCATGTTCCTGTGTATGAGTTTGTGTGTTTTGTACATGTATGCATGTTCCGGTGTATGTTATATGTGTTCATGTGTACATTGCCCTGGGTGTGTGTGTGTGTGTGTGTGTGTGTATGGTATGTATTTACATGTGTAACTGTGTGTGGTGTGCATATATGTTTCTGTGGGGGTGAGAGAGAGAGAGAAAGAAAGACAGCAGTTAGAGTCAGGTGTCTTTCTTTCTTGCTCTCTACCTTATTTTTTGAGACAGACCCTCTCACTGGAAATGAGTTGTTTGGCTACACTGGTTGGGCAATGAGCTCTGGGGATCCCCCTGTCCTTGTACCCCCAACACTGACGTAACAAAATGCTGCCTACTCAGATTTGACACTGGGGCTGCAGATCCATGCTCAGGTCCTCACACTTGCCTTTACCTGCTGAGCTATCTCCTCAGCACCCACATCCTAATTTTTAATTGATGACTTGGTTCACAGTGAAAAACAGCCATGTGTGTCCCAAGACAATCTTTCTTTGTCCCGTGTGGCCCAGGGAAGGCCAAAAGGTCAAGCACACCTGCCACAGACAGACCGAATCAATGAAAAAGACCTGGACAAAGGGTGAAATTCAGAGTCCAGGAACTTCCAAAACCGGGCTCTTTGGCCACTTGGCCCAGTGTTCTGCCCCTCAAGGCTTGTATTTTCTCCTGCTCTCTTATCGTTTATGTCATTGTTCTGAAGGAAAGGTTCAAGATTGATTTAGCCCACAGCTGGTTAAAAAACAAACGAACCCAAAGCACAAATACAGACACCTGGGAAATTGCATCTCGGTCATCAATCTACCTCTTCTTAAATACATTTTGTGTGTTTGCCTATCTCAGTGTAAGCCCCAAGGCAAGAGCTGTGACTTTTTAATGTCTGCCACAGCACCAAGCATATTGTAAAATCTGAGACAGTGATAAACAATAACAACAGTGCCATTCAAAGGGAATGCAGACTTGGAATAGCTTGTGTTTAACCCTAATAGTTTACACACTTGGAGTTGGGAAACACAGGCCATTAGAATACATTTACATCAGCTAAATCTGCTTCCAAAATCTGAATCTTTCTCTTCTCTGTTCAGGTTATATATTTTAAAGCCATGGTGATAAAAGGTATTTGAAACAAATCAAAAAGCTTATCAGGCCACAGAGAAAGACAATGAAGACAGTCCTGATAAGACCTGATAGGCTAGGGTCAGATGGAAGGGGAGGAGGTCCTCCCTGGGTCTGTGGACTGGGGAAGAGACATGGGAGGAAGAGAGAGGGAGGGAAGGCTGGATTGGGAGGGGACAAGGGAGGGGACTACCACTGGGATACAAAGTGGATAAATTGTAATAAAAAAAATTAAAGAAACAAACAAAACCCTTCATATTATATCCAAAGAAAAAATGTATTCACTGACTATCTGCTGATCACCAACAATATTTATTAAAGAAACAAAAAGTAACAAATCATGTTTTCCATCTTTTGGAATGTTGGAACCTACAGATGGGGCAGGAAAGAGTTAAGAGGGAACCAAAAGTGTTTTTACTTTGAATTCGTTTGTAAAAAAACTTTTGCCTTGTAGATCAAAATGAAATGTACTCGTTTGAAATGGATGGTGTATTCTGAAGAATGCAACCGCAAGGCTTAGATCTTTGGAGAGAAAGTGCAGGGTGGGTTATCTGCACTAGAAAACACAGACCGGCTAGGTCTCTGAGTGCTGTCCTGACCCACCAGCTACAAGCACTGCAGGCCCGTTCCTGCCACCTCACAGATTCTCTAAGTGGTCACCAATCTGGAAAAAAGACCTTCAGTTTCTGGAAGCCGCTCCTCTAAAGCATGTTCCAACGAGTCTTTGGCCTAAAACACCTACCTCCATGTTTATCTGAATTGATTATTACGCTATTACTCTGGAAAGTTTCCCAGGTTGGAAGTTAGGCATATGTGGGGATCTGTTACCCTCGTGTGTAGCATACTTGGGAGGAAGATACTAAAACAAGGATGTACTTCAATGGGATTTCGAATGAGGCAGAACAGTAGTTTTCAACTTCCTAATGCTACGACCCTTCAAGACAGTTCCTCATGGTGTGATGAATCCCAGCCATAACGTTCTCATTGCTACTTCATAACTGTTTTTTAAATTTTTGCTACCGTTATGAATCATAATGCAAATATCTGTGTTTTCTGATGGTCTCAAACACCTCTGTGAAAGAAAGGGTTGGTTGAGCCTCCAAAGGAGTCTTGACCCACAGGTTGAGAACCACCTAAGTAGCGGGAAAACTTGCCTTCTTGTGCAAATGATCCAGTTCAAACTTGAAATGTAGCTTTGAGAAAGTTTCAGTGTCCGTTATCATTCTGATACTATGTTCATCTAAGCATTCTATGATGGATTTCAGTCTGCCCGTCTCACTCTTCAAACTAAACTCTTGACAACAGTGGCCTCTGCTAATTTTTCATGGCTCAGAAGATTTTTGAAAATTTAATTAGAGTCTTCGGAAGCCAAAAGGTTGTGTGTGTCATGGGAACCTTTTCCAAATCTCAGTATTATAGACTGAATTAGCCACCCCATTCTCATATTGAGGTTACAGTCTGTCATGTGAGATTATCTAGAACTGAGGAGATAAAATTCTGTAGTTTGAGCTATGCAAACTGTTGATATGGCAACCCCAGAAAACTGATGTGCTGCTCTTCAGTGATGACTAAGGAGGAAAACTGCTCTCCTCAGAGAAAACAGTAGGAATATGCCACTGGAGGAGGCAGGACAGCTCCCAAGGAAGCAGAACAATCATGAGTACTGTTTTTACACCAGGGTGAAGTCAGGATGGACTGGCAGAAGGAGACTATAAGATCATCAAAAATAAGTGAAACAGTTCTAGAACATTCTAATACAGAAGAACTCTCTCAACCTGTGCTAATCACTTTTTTTTTAATCACTGAGGCTGAGCATCACTGAGGCTGAATACCTGGTGTGGATCAAGGTGTGAGCTATTAGCTATTCTTTTGATCCACCACCGTCTCATAGACTCTGATCCTCTGAAACTGTCAGCCAAACTAAATGCTCTCTTTTATAAACTGACTTGTGTTTCACCATAGCAATAGAAAGTAACTGATACATTGTAAGTAAACAAAAATGATTCTTTTTCGTGTTGATGCAATCTACAGTAAAAAAATAAATGAAAAGCAACTGGGAAATGCCAGAAACATGAGATGTCAAAAGTGAAAAGGAACTGTCCTACATAATAGGCAAAAGTTAATGTTTTGCCTATTATTTTGGGGGGATAAGAATATAAATCATGGCTGATCCACACAGAAAACAAAGCCTCAACCTGTTTTTTCTATTGTCTGCTTCCTTGCTTGTTTGTTTGATTTGGACCCTCATGTTCCTTATTTGGCAGAGACCACAAGAATTCACTTACATATTATTTCTCTTCTAGTTCCTGGACATTCAACCAAAATACAATTTTCAAGTCTCTTCCATGTAGGTATAGTCATACAATTAAGAGTTTCCCAAAAGGCTATGAGCAGAAGTGGCATGAACTACTGTCCACCTGAAAAGTTGATTTGGTTTCCTTCTCCATTAACGGCAATCAGAAAGTTCAAGGACCTGAATGAAGGTTGATATTATGGCAAAGGCCTCAGTCCTCATCTTGCTGAGTAGATTTGCTACCAGCTCTCCAGACAGACTGGAATGATGGGAGTAAGAAATAACATTTCATTTGTCAAGACATTTACACTTTGGAGTTACTTGAAGAGGGACTGCCTCTGACATAAACTGATTGGCCTGCTCTTTGATCACCTCCCCCTGAGGGGGGAGCAGCCTTACCAGGCCACAGAAGAAGACAATGCAGCCACTCCTGATGTGATCTGATAGACTAAGATCAGAAGGAAGGAGAGGGGGACCTCCACTATCAGTGGACTTGGGGAGGGGCATGCGCGAAGAAGGGGGAGGGAGGGTGTGATCGGGAGGGGAGGAGGAAGGGGCTTATGGGGGGATACAAAATGAATAAAGTGTAATTAATAATAATGATAATAATAATAATAATAATAAAAACAGTAAAACCACTCTAACAATACTTATTTAAATTAGAGACAAAATAATTCTGAACTTGTCTTGTCAATGCATTTCAGGAGCTTTATCTGGTGAAATAATTTTAAATACTTCATTTTCACCCTGGTTTTCAGAAGCTGAGTCAATGCCGACAAGGTTAAAAGCTAGGCTGATAGACTTGGAAGTTTTTTGGATGGATTGAAACACAGGAGTTGGGCATCTTTTACAGTTGAGTGACGTCTTTCTCCAAAGACATGTAAATCCTGGATATAGTCCATAAGAGTCACTCTCTCCTTGATGGACTTTACCAGGGAAAATCTTTGAATAATTCCACTGTCTTTGTAATGAGAGAATGGGTTCATTTACACAGAGAACTTACTAGATATTTCTTGCTAATGATACACTCATACAGGTAGCTCTATGAATGGTGGAAATGAAACTTACACGTACCCTGCACATGGAACAAAGTCACAACAAATGTCTAGTATGCTGATAGTTCTCTCAAGGGTAGGGCTACAAAGAATGTGTTTGACCAATTCCTTAATAATAACAGCCTGCTTCACAATGTATGAGAAGTGTGGGAGGGAGGAATCACTGAATATTTTCTATTCAAGTGGGTTATAGTTCACTATGTATGGAAACTTTTTTAGATTAAACTTTATCATCAAAGAGAGAGGCCAGTTTGGGCCAAACTTTCCTGAGCTTAACAGTGGAGAACAAAAGAAGAAACGGGGTATCTGTAAAGTCAAGAACATGACACATTTCTAGTGATTAAACAAATGAGGTGTTATAATTACTTTATTATTTTCCTAACCCCCCTCATGTTGCTAACACATGGTCATTTCATTGATGATTAGCACAAAAGCTATGACATTGTGGGGATCGCACAGACATTTATTAAACTGATGCCAGAATAAATAAAAAAGCCGTTGACAATAGAAAGGCCTCAAATGTTCACAGGCTATCAGAAACCTCTCTGTCTAAGCTGTCTAGATGTTAGCACCACACTTTTCGTTACATATGAGTTCAGTGGATACTAGCAAAATCCCCATAGCGTTAGAGAACATTCCTCCAGCTGACTCCCATCTCTTGGTGCTTTGTAGCTGGTACACTGTAATGCTTAGCTGTGTAAACTTGACACAACCTATCCCCAAGCAGGATCTCCTTAACAACATATGGGTAGAGAAGTGGAGCTCTGCAAGAATGGGAGCCTGTATAAATTCCTTTATTTCTGCACCTGCCTATGCTTGTGACGTGACCGGGTGTTTGAAGTTCCTGCCTTGACTTCTCAGTGCTAACAGACTGCAACCTAGAAGAAATATGAACTCCTTTGTCCCCATGATTGATTTTTTTTTCTGAGTATTATATCGCAGTAACAGAAGACAAGTGAGAACACATACTTTCTTAATATCATAATCCATCCATAACATTTCATTTCTACCTCTTTTACCCCATTGAGGACACTGACTGCCCTTTTCTATTCCCTGTTGACATTTCCCAGCCTGCCCTCCTCTGGTGTCCTCTGCTTCGCCAACACAAACATCTTTTATGAAGTTTTCTCTCAGCCCTCAATGATAAACAACTACTCCCTCTTCTTTGCTCCCAAAGTGACTTACACATATCATACAGTAATCTAACCTGTGTGACATTATACTGTAATTACCAGCTCTTACGATAGTTTCCAATAACTCATCAGTGATCAAAAACCTGCCAAAAACTAAGCTATAATAAGTTCACCCTTTTGGATAAAGAATCACCCATCAACAATTTAATATAACTATAAATATAAAGCCCCACATTTAAAAATGCTGTCAAGCTTTGTTGGGGCCTCTCAGATTTTCACCTCACTCTCTAGTAAACACACCCCTCTTCTCATTCTGACTCCATTTTATAAACATGCCAGTTTGTTTTTTTTTTTAAATCTGGAAAACAACAGCAAAGCAAACAGATGAGCAGTCTAACATGAAATGTGCAACGCTCTGTGTTCCTGTTTAAAGGATTGCATCGATGGCCCTTAATCCAGTTTACAAATTGCTGGAATTTAAGATGTTCATTGACGTCTGTGTTTGATTAAGACGTGGCTCTCTATTTAAGAGCTGGCAAGATTATTGAGCCAGGCTGTGATTGCTTCAGTAATTATGCATTTTAACACATATTAGTGTCAAGGGCTGTATAAAATCTGTGACAGTGTTAGAAACACAACTTATATGGCCCAATTAAAGTAGGACAAGGTGGGTTTTTAAAGATGGCAAAGGAAAACTTGCTGAGAAGGACTTAGAAGAATGAATTGCTCCTTATAATTATATAACCTAAAAGATAAGTTTTTAAAAATATTATCTTTTGGATGTTATAAAGGCAGGCGATGAAGTAGGCAGGAGATGCAGAGGCCAGAGTCTACCTTTATATTCCATGCTCACAATGAAGACGTTAAGTACCTTGGTGGACCAAAGTTCAGCATCACTCCCAAGGATGGGAATGCAGCATCAGAAAGTAACTGATCTGGTTGCTCAAGCTCTGACTTGAATTTGTGAACACAGAGTGAACAGCACCTGTGTGAGCAATACCGCACATAAGGTAAGAAGACTGAAATAGACACCCTATTCTCCAATCCCAGCTCTGCCTTTGTCTCTGCCTGCCGTGCTAGATGAGATATTTTATCTCTCTGGACATGGTTTTATCCCGTCTATGATGGGCACAGTACCACCCTCATAGACAGAGTGTTAAGAATGAAGTTCTGTATGTATACACTGTGACAGGGAGAACTGTATTTCAATCTTCTCTTACACAGACAACACGTTGCCTAACCAAAACTGTAGCGTTCTATCCAAGCTGCTATTAGCCTCATAAGCAAGTGGCGCTGATATAATTCTCAAAAAATACAGTCCTGGGCTTTCTCCATAGCCTTGTCTGGGGAAGCATATTGACAGGTTACTAACACACTTCCAGTGGCTTCTAGTTACTAGGAAAACTAAGTATCAACTCTACCAAGGCCAGTGTGGGTAAGTCCTTGCTGTCATTGGTGAGCTAGGGGCAGGGACAATGTAACCCCACTTTCTGCTGACCCAGCAAGATAATGTGTGTCACTTCCAATCATAAGTGAGGGCTCTCAAGACTCAAACAACAACAAAACACACTGTTCACAGGAGCGACTGTTGCCTTTGTCCTGCAAACCCCAGCTATCCTATTGCGCTTTGTTAATTGCTGACCGGCGGAACCCTGCATTCCAGGAACAGGGTTCCCTTGGTCCTACCAACAGCATTCCCCCTGAACACTGATAGAGTTATTAAAGCAGCTGTCTGCACTTCTTTAGGGATGTTCAACAGATTTCTAATGGTTTCAAAATCACATGGACAAAGAAGAATAATGGCAATCTATGTCACTATGACCCTCTACAGGACATGCACAAGGTTAGCTTTATATGTCAGAACTCTTATGAAACACATACTAGGGACCTAAGATTAAGACTGGGCTCAGAGAGTAAAGTCTCAGGAAGGCTTATAAGGACCAGGCACTCTCCATATGCAAGTTTTCCCTAAGACTTGACTCCCCACTCAAGTAGCTTCTCAGAATCTCCAAACTTTTTGGAACTGTAGAATCTGGACTAGGAACGTAGATCACTGGAAAAAGTGCTTGCTGTGTAAAACCCAAAGACCCAAAGAGTTCAGATCTTTAGCACCGAGGTTAAATTTGGGCATGGCAGTAAACACTTGTAATACCAATGTTGGAAAGTAGGGAGAGGAGATTCCCAGGGGCTCATTGACCGTCCAGAATGACCAATGAATGCATTCCAAATTCAATGAAAGAATCTACCTCAAAAAAAAAGAATTACAGATCAAGAGAGAAAGATGCCTGTTTCAACCTTTGGCTTCTACATATGCATAAATGAGCATGTCCTCCAATATATACAACACACACACACACACACACACACACACACACCCTACAATGCAGAACCTGAGTCCAAACAAGAAGGCATTCTTTTGCAGGTGACTCAGGCACTCTGGAATGAAGGAAATTCTACTAGCTAAGTACAGACTGCAGCCAAGCTGAGGGAGGCCTTAATCTCACTCCAAAAATTCCTGTCCACAGGTTAAGGCCATTGTCTTTACAAGAATCTTGTCGAGACTTTCTTGAAACTGAAAGCTAATGCTTTGTCTTGCTGTGTCTTGTACTCCATTCAGTAACCGTCCCTGGTAGCAGGGGTGAACACTGAAGGGAAGGAAGAAAATCTGGAAGATGTGTGGGGCAAAGCAAGATAGTAATTTCTTCTCTTGCTCAACCCAAAAGCAGTGGAATAATTCCCTACATGCTTACACATACTGGCAGGATTGCTGCCTCTACCAGCGTGCAGGTTATTTAGCAGAGATGAAAGCATCCTTCCTGATGATGTATGCATTGCTGCATGACTGTCATCCCAGCGTTCATGAGGCAGACACAGGCAGAGTCCCAGCTCAAGACCAGCCTGAGCTACCAAGTGAGAAAGGGAGATACTGTCCAAAACAGCAACAGCGAGTGGCAAATCAGCTTCATATATCTGCAGTGGCACATTTTCCTGCACCATCTCCCATGTCTTTACCCTTCCTATATGTGTCACTTACGTTATTTAAGATCTGAAAAACATTCTACTTATACACTAGCCATGAAAAATGTGTTGTTCCTCCCGAAAGAATGGAAGAAAACACAGGATTCTACATAATTCCCACAAACCATTCTCTACTTCTACCCTAAGTGGCGTTTTGAGAGGGGGCTTTGGGTAGTTTGTACATCAAGAACACTCTTTTGTGAATGGGAAGAAAAGGAACAAAGGCCTGTTCTGATGACCATGTTTCATGGAAAATGACCAAGCACGTGTGTTTCACAAGAGCAATCCCCTTCTCCCTACAGCAAGACAATATAATGAACTGTTCTCTGGATATTTAAGAAGACCGAGAGAGCCAAGCATGCATGCCTCTAGGAACTTTTTCCTTTCTGACACCTTGAAAAAGTCTCTGGGAAAAAAAAAACAAAAAACCTTACATGTAGTAATAACTATTCTTGTTTATTTTTAGAGAAAAACATTGTTTATATTTTTATGTAGTGCCTATGTTGGAAAATATCTGAAGGGCCAACATGGCTCATACTCCCTGCATCCCTCTGAAAAAGCCAAGGACATTGCTAAATGAAAAGGCCAAATGGCAAACTTCTGCTACGTGTCCTTGAGCTAAAGCAGACACACATCCTACCATGACTGTTTACTTTTATTTTCCCCTCAAAAGTCCCCAGTTTGGACAATAAATTATATTATAGCCACCTTTTCCAAAACTGATTGCAGTCACCTGCCAAGCTTCGCCTCTCCTGAAATGGTGCAAACTGCTTACAGTCCCGTTGCCTGCGGTCAGCGAGGTACCCACCCTTGGCTGCCGTGGCCCTCTGCTGCAAAACAGTCCACACTGCTGGGCAAACGCATGTGGCTGGCCCAGTAAACCCCTCTCACGATTTTCTAGCTTTTACTGAGTTAGAAAGCCTTTCTTTGAGACACCCACTTTGCCTTCCAGTTGGGAGCAGAAGAAAGCATATTCCCCGGCAAAGGCACCTCCAGTTAGGAAGGCAAGTGAGAAATCGCCCCTGGTTTGCCCTCCCCCACCCCGTTTTTTGCACCCTTGCAGCATTTAGAAAACTCTGTCCAAGAATATTACTCTATGAAGAAAAAAAAAAAAAAACACCATCTCAAAATTATTAAAATCTCTGTGGGAATTCATGATTAATTTTAAGGCCTGGCAGATTAAAATACATTATTATATACACTCTAGTGCACCCTTTCAGATATTCTCAGAATCTGATTTTGCTCTCTTGATACACACCAATGACTCTACATGTATCTAGTAGATTGCAAGGAATAGATTAGCATTAAAGAGGCAGTATTGTGTTGTTAGGTTGTTATATGTAACTTGTGCTCATACATTAAGAAAAATGTACCTGGCATTCCCTGGGACATGACCAAGCCACTTTAAAAAAAAAAGTGAACGAGGGAGATGATCATTAATAACTTGGTGACAATACAATATGGCAGTTATTCTGAAATTCTGACCTTTGCAGGTTTCACTTGAATTTTTATTCCATTCCCAGACAGAAGACAGACCACAGCCACCTGCTGGGAGCACAAACACTGGTTTCAGAAGTTTTCAGATTTCCTGCTTCCCAGTCATAAGGTAAGTGTCCCTTTGTTTTCTCCTAGGGAGGTCACCATGACAGCTGGAAGGACGAGGAAAAACTGCAGCTTCCTTCTCTGGGTTAAAGATAGAGGGAAACTTCTGTGAACATTGCACTGACCAAATTCCCATGCAAAACTGCTCACACTCTCTCTCTCTCTGAGGTCATTCAGATATTCTGATGGAAAAATTAACTGCCCCCTCCCGCTCCCTTTAATGCTCTTCCTCTTTGCATAACCTCAAAAAAAATGGCATGATTCTTGATGCCTAGAAGCAAGTGTGGGTTGCTCAAGTGTGAAGCTGTGTGTCTCCACACAAGGTGGATTTCACTGGTGGCAAACAGTACTTGTGGAAGCAGAAATACAAAGTTTTGAGCTCAGAAAATGTCACAGAGCTTTGGGATATAAGGAACAACAAATATGAATCCTTTATATTTAAATCATAAACATCGGTAAATCACAGTTTACATCTTCCTTATTAAACAGAATGACATGGCTAAATAAGAAAGTCAACCAGAGGTTTTGCCTCGAGAGCCATGCAAGGTGGGCAGCCTCCAGGCTCTCTTCCACCTACACCAGGCTCAAAAGCAAAAACTACCGGTTGCTTTCCTTCTCCACTTCTGTAAAACATTCAAGAATACTTCGTGTGTAGGCTACTCTCAACATTCTGCTACTAAATGCTACCCACTGTTTTGATATGGCTATCCATCCCTCCATCAGCTTCACTCTTCTCTCACCTCCAGCCAATCCACCTCCATTTGCCCACCTTCAATTGCAGTCTTGCTCAACCTTTTAGCTGCTTTAAAGAAAACCACAAGAAGAAAGCACTATTCTTCCCAGAAGGAAGGCCCTCTGTGTTTCTATGTCTGCTACTGAGTACATCAGGGCACCCCTCTCACTGGCATTTCTGATCCTAAGAGCTTTGGAGAAATGCATGTGTGGCTGCAGTGTCACTGCGCCATTCAGGAGGCCTGCAACCAACTGTGTGCAGTCTGCTTTTGAAATAACCTTGTGCATGCATGCACATTCACACTCGACACTCACACAAACATCTTTGCTTACTTTTCTGAGGCACATTCTAGCATTTTGGAAAGAATTATTGTTTGCAATGAGGTGCAGTGGTAGCAGCGATCCCCAGTTAATTATCTATGTTCTAACACCAGGGTTTTCCCCCTGTAGTCAGGCTTCTAGGTCACCATTTGGTCCTAACATCTGAAGCATCTCCTGGACTTTTTACTTGTCTGATAGCTCACATTCAGGTACAATTCTTCTAAATGGCATTTTTATCCCACTAGTTCACACTAAAAGCTGGTTGTGGTGGCACATCTTTAGAATCTTGATGGTTAAGAGGTAGAGTCAGACAAATATCCATTGCTTTCTGGAAGGCCAGCCTGGCCTACCTAGTTAGCTCCAGATCAATGAAGTCCTCTCTAAAAAAGCCAAGGTGAACAGCTTGGACCTCTACAAGTACATGCAGGCACTCATGTACAAACACCTTTTCATACCCAAATGCACCATCAATCAATCAACTCACTAGTCACTATCAGTTTCACTATATTTACAAGAAGTGATGTCTCCTAAATTAACAAAGGTAAAAAAGTGTTCTGGAGAATCTGGCATCATGGCAGCATTGGGTAGAGAGCTCTTTGGTTAGGTACATAGGTCCTTGAGCCTTTCCAGGCAGTGAGGAAATTGCCAGCAAAATCACACCAAAGAGAGAATTTATATGCATCAGTTCAGCTCTGCCCTTCAGGTCAAGGGAGACTGAGGCCATCTCTGACCTCTAAAGCAAGAAGCTCTAGAGGCGACAAGGCATCCAAACAGCTGGTTCTACTGAAGGCTGATTGCTTATCCTAGGCAAGAAGATTCCAAGATCCTGTCAGTGTCAAAAGTGACAAGGAATGTCTTATCAATTTCATATGAAGTTAATTCCTGACAAAAATTAGATACTATCTACTAAATATGAGAGATAATTCTGTATGTATGAATGAATGAATGTACATAGGAGATAATTATACATGTGTGTGATGTATATGAAGAAGAAATGAAGAAAGAAGGGCCAAAGAAGGGTAGAAATTTCTCAACACATAATAGTAGCTTTACCGCCTTTTCATCTCATTCATGATCTTCACCTAAAGAAAGATCATATATAAAGTATGTAAATAAAAAATTAAATCAGTTCCAAATACCTGGGGTTTTCTCTCATTTGTGATTCATAGCTGCTAATCCCCAAGGTGAATACACAACATAGAAGAACTACAGACACTAGGAAAGTAAAAGGACACATAGGTGCCAGGAGTGCCAGGGAGGGGACCGGCAGGATGCAGATACGTAAAAAAAATGGAATACTGGGACTAGAAAAAAAAAGGGAGGTTAGTACAGAGGGAGAAAGAGGGACAAACCCACTAGGGTTGTTTAACAAAGCCTCAATAAATCATGTTCCTTTATATTTACCAAAATTATACATAATACAAGTGTACACACACACACACACACACACACACACACACACACATACACACATCTTAAAGGAAGTTAAGCCATGTGGGCTGACAATGTTTCCCACAAGAACCATAGAGTGGCAAAACCCCCAATACCAGCTAAAGGAAACCTCCTTTCAAATAGTTGATCAGAGGAACCCAAGTGACACCCACACAGCATAGAGTATCAATGTAGCCCTTGGTTCCCTCTCAGCCTGAGGGTGATCACATATTTAGGACACACCCTCAGGTGACTGGAGCCGAATCTGTCCTGAGTGCCTCTTTCCTGTGGTCTAGCCCTCATGGTTCCAGAAAATATGATGCAAGCTGCCAAGGAAGGGAAGCAATTAAAGAGCCCGCCCAGGTGGAACCCCTACGGACCATGACAAGTACTAGCATGGCAAAATATGCATAAAGGTTCAAGAAGCGGCACTCACATGTGGTTGGCAACCAACAGCTACCTAACTGGACTTAAGGCCCACTCAACAGACGAACAAGCATATTGGTACTGGAATCATAGTCAGCTTCCTGGCACTAGCAAAGTTATGCTCCCTAAGGGAAAAAAAATCTATTACTGCCAGTTTACTAGACCAGCATAATTCCTTACTACATTCTAAACTGTATCTGCACAGCCACAGATAGGTGTAGCCATCATTCCTCATCAAAGATGCTTCTCTTTACAGCAAATGGAGACCATCATAAAAAAACACACCTGAACACAGTACAGGGATCAATGAATCATGGTGGGCCCAGCCCTAGGGAAATATCTACATCTGTGGCTCAGAGAACATCACAGAAGATGGAAGGTGGCAAGGGGAAGTTGTAAGAAACCAGAATACCAAGAAGTGTGTTATGAAACAGTCTTTTCTAGGAGTGACTCACAAACAAGATGTGAAAAATGACAGTATCAAAGAACTTCTTAACATGGAAGGGGAAAATTTTCCTGGGGTTTCACATATTAAACAAAGAGCTACAGACAACTACTGACCTCTGAGAGAAGAATAATTTGCCTTTTCCAGAAATGAGCCCCTTTATTGAATATAGACTGGTCAGTCCTGAAACCATAAGCACACAGACAATAGAAATTAACTCAAAGGTATGTTTGTGTGTGCCCACGTATGCACCCAGAAGACAAATATCAAAGAAAAAGAGGTTATCAACTTGAGAAAAAAGAGCTATAGGACCTGGAGAGGACAGGAGCTCCACAAGGACCAAATATATCTGGGTACAGGAGTCTTTTATGAGACTGTTTCTCCAACCAAGGGCCATGTATGGATTTAACCTAGAACCTCTGCTCGGATGTAGCCTATGGTATCTCAGTATCCAAGTGGGTACCCTAGTAAGGGGAACAGGGACTATTTCTGACATGAACTCAATGGATGGCTCTTTGACCACCCTCCCGAGGGAGGAGCAGCCCTAATAGGCCACAGAGGAGGACTTCACAGCCAGTCTTAAGGATACCTGATAAACCAGGGTCAGGTGAAATGGAAGGAAGTCCTCCCCTATTAGTGGACTTAGAAAGGGGCAGGAAGGAGATAAGGGAGGGAGGGTGGGATTTGGAGGGAATGAGGGAGCAGGATACAGCCGGGATACAAAGTTAATAAACTGTAACTAATATTAAAAATAAATAAGTTGTGAAAAAATAATTTTTAAAAAGGGGCCATAGGACAGGCTGGAAGGACAAAAAATAATATAGATGTAATGTAATTATATATCAATTAAAAGCTTTTTAAAATAATTTCAAATAATTTTAAATTAAATAGTCTATAAATTTAAATTTTTATAATTAAACTTAACATTATTTTTTAGAAAAGAAAGAAGCAACAAAATACAATAGAATAACAATACAGTTTTTGAAATTTAAACTCTAAAATTTTTGCTCTCATTTCAGAAATTGCTTCTTTCACGTTGACAAGCTACTCAGCCTTTCTCATATCTAGTGTCCACTCCAGTAAGAAATTATGACAGCAGTAAGTCTTCAGGACTACCCTGAAGCTCAAGCTTGTACACAGTACCTGAGGCACAGTGTTGACATATCTTGGTAGCTTGAGTTTTCTATCTGTCTTGATACCATAAAGTGTAAAGGGGATCCATTGATGCTACACGTAGAAAAATAATAAGAGACAAGCTGCCAGGTGAAAAGCCCAAGAACTGGTCCTGGTGTTTGTGGACAAGGAGACACAATTAGGAAATCCGCTCTGTAAAAGCCCAGAGGTTAGCCTGAACTAATTGCACAGGCTTTTTATCCCCGTCAGTGGAGTGGCTGAGGTGGGAAGATTGAGAACCTAGAACCTGTCTGTGCTATATAGTAGCTAGTAAATTAAAGGAGCCTGGGTCTTCAAGTAAACGGGTGGGACTAGAGAGATAGCTCAGATGCAAAATTCTTGCTTTGAAAGCATGAAGACATCAGTTTGATGGCCAAAACTCATGCTAAAATGCCAGGTGAGGTGACACATACTTGTAATCCCAGCCCTAGGGAGGTAGAGCCATGTAGACAGCTGAAATATGTCATTCAACCAACCTAACCAGCGAGAGACCCTGTCTCAAAAATAAAAAAAAGTAGACATCGCTGACATAATCTGATTGGCCTGCTCTTTGATCACCTCCTCCTTAGGGGGGAGCAGCCTTACCAGGCCACAGAAGATGACAATGCAGCCATTACTGATGTGATCTGATAGACTAAGATCAGAAGGAAGGAGAGGAGGACCTCCCTTATCAGTGGACTTGGGGAGGGGCATGCGTGAAGAAGGGAGAGGGAGAGTGAAATCGGGAGGGGAGGAGAGAGGGGCTTATGGGGGGATACAAAATGAAAAAAGTGTAATTAATAATAAAAAAAACATTAAAAAGAAGACATGAAAGAAGAATTATTAAGACTAGGGAGGGGATTATTCCAGAAAGGAATAGGAGAGGGTAGAAAAGTGGGTAGTATGTGTACCTGTATGGACATATCAAAGTGAACCCCATTAATTTGTATAATTGGTGTGTGTTAATATTAAAAATAAAACAAAAATAAAATGTGAAAAAAAGAGAAATGACACCTACATTTTTCCTCTGGCTTCCACGTGCACACACATGAACACATACCTACATACTAATAAATAGGCAAATAAATACACAATTTTAAACATAAAAGGCCTAAGGCTTTAGGTTAATGGGAGATTGGCTTCCTTGCATATGGCTGCCTTGCTCAATCTCTAACACATGAAATGACTAGACTGGGGACATAAGTCAAAGTGCTTGCCTTGCACGTGTAAGTCCCTAGGTTCAGTGTTCACCACCAAAAATAGTTTTCAAAACCACCAATAGTCCAACTATTCACAAGATAAGAATTAGTCTAAGCCATTCAGTATTCAACTCAGATGCAACTGAGGAAGGGGGCTAGAAGGTTGTGTCCCATGAGATAGAGGCAAAAGCCAATCAGCAGCTTTGGGGCTATGAATGTATATGAACACGTGACCTGAAAATACCACGGAAAGCTAATGTGTCCACTGCTGTGGGCCTGTTGGAGAGAAATCCTTTTTTGGTTTTTTTCTCCACGG
Organism: Psammomys obesus; assembly: GCF_907164565.1. Classification (NCBI taxonomy): domain Eukaryota; kingdom Metazoa; phylum Chordata; class Mammalia; order Rodentia; family Muridae; genus Psammomys; species Psammomys obesus. Next base: position 14,217,049 of record NW_026596069.1, read on the forward strand.
TACATGGAAGACAGAAGTGAGTATCAAGAACTGGCCTACTTTGTACAGAGAAAAGGAACACCAGACTGTGTTTGGAGGAGGGATGTTTCCGAGAGCATCATGGAAAGCAGAGAAATGATCATTGAAGAGATAAGAATGAAAACTCAGTTAAGCCTGACTTAATCAGAGTGGTTCAAACTTTCAAACTTCGGGAGTCTGATGCTAGGCAATTTTATGCTTAAATACAGTACAAGGGGGAAGTTTCCTGGTGTATTACAATTTCTGGTGTACAAGGAGGCACAATTACATCAAAACTCAACTCAAAGTACATGTCATTTTCTCCAAGAAGCTAGGTTCTAGAGATAGGGTACATGTGTTAGTTTAAGGGCATAAGGAAAGATCTGGAGTGCTCTTGGTCATACTGATAGCATAGAGGTTATTTAGGCCATGAGCCACCACTACTCTTGGTTGTGGAAGCTTGGAGGAGCCCCTGGCTACAAGGGCAATGTAAGGGTCATGTAGATCACTAACCACCTCAAGTACTGGTTGTAAGATCTTGATATGAGCTGGCCCTTGAGATAACACAGGTCACCATGTTTTAATCATCTCCAGTTCCTAGCCTTCTAGATGAAAGAACAGGTCTTTGTGCCCTATTGTTTGAGAGGACAATTCCACATGCTCAATATGCCTGGTTTCCCTGGAGATGTGTGGGTACAAGGGCCTTCATGTTCCCAAAATATGGGAAGGGGAGAGCAGACTCTTCTTGGAAATTTGGAAAAGAACCAAAGGACCACTGTGGTGGTGTACTGTACAGTACGATTTGGAATCTTGGGAGGAAATTGTACCATATGTCTGTTCAGTGAGAAGCCCCCTGCCATCTACAAGACTCTTTGGTGACAATAATAATAATAATAATAATAATATTCATGACTACCACTAGCTTCTTTATGTTTACTATAGATACTATTTTATGCTCTTAAGTATACGTATCACCACCCCAGGCCAAGATCTTGGGCCTTATTTTACAAACAAGAAGATGGGAGCTAAAGAGATAAAGTTGTTTGCCCAAAATCACTTTCTCAGTAAGTTAAGGAGCTGCAATTCCAAGCCCAGCAGCCTGATTCCAGGATCCACACTCTTTTTCACTGGTGAATGCCTTTGATTTCCTGACTGGGCTGTTTGTTCATGTCTGATGAGACAGTGTGTGAGGAAGAAATAAGGACTCCCAGGTTACTCTAAGCAGGGGATAGCAGTAAAGTCAGCACAGCCTCTGCACTTATAAAGTGCTACCCCCTGGAGTACCCCCTGAATGTCTCTTTCGTCTCCCGCTCCATCTTCTCAGTAACCCACACAGAAACTTCCATGACTGTGCACTTATTCTCAGCAAAGAGACACTCTAAGCACCAAGAATGAATAACTTGTCCAATGTCACGTCTAAATTTCTTTATACCCGCCGTCTTGAGTTGTTTCCTCACCAGGCTAGAGATAGATTGCATGTTGGTGACAGATTCATTATCTTGGAAGCCCACAAAAGACTGGTAAAGAAGGGACAAAAATTCACTGGGAACATCTGTGTTTGGTGGAATTTTCCTTCTGATAGAAGGTTCAATTACCAGAAAGATTTCAAATCATAGAAGAGCCTATAATATTGTAATACACCACAAAGGACTGTATCACTAGCCTAACCTAAGGGCATCACAAACACACACACTCACACACATATATACACCTACATACACACATAGTCATACACACACACACACACACACACACACACACACACACACACCTCACCTTTAATTGTTCTGCTTTCCTGACTTAAACCTAGTATTATAATTTAGGGCTCATATAAAAAGTAAATATTTAGGTCCCTGTGTGCTCTAAGGTCTCAGCTTTCACAGTAATGTTGTCTCCTAATGCTTCACATAGTCCAGGGCCAGGGTGAGTTAAGTTCCATTGTGTTAAGATTCCAGCTTATAATCAGAGATAAAACCCTACCTTGGTTTCCTAAAGCATCGCAGAGGAGTGCTCACTGAATCCCAAATGTTCTACAGTATTAATTCCCCTTTGTATTGGGGACGGCTTAGCTAGCAGCTCCAGGCAGATCTGTGAGGAGGAAAAAGAAGCAGGGAGAGGAAGAAGAGATGGGTAACCAGTGGGGCGTGAATTGAGGGAAGTCAGCCATTCATAAAAGGATTCCATAGTCAACATGTAAAAGGATTTCTTTGTAAATTTGTCATTCAATTTTCCCCCTTCTCTTGGCATGAGATCTTTTAAACAGAGAAAAAACTACTTTAAATCTTGAATTGAAGAACAAAGCAGTAAGTTTGTCCATCATCAAAACTACTGAAAAGTGCCTGCCATCCTCTGCTAGAAAATGTTTCATTTATTCCTTATTTTATTCACAAATACTTCCCATCCAGGCACAAAGATAAGAATGGGTAATATAATGTAAACAAAAAAAAGGACAATGCCTTTGGTTTTATCAAGTTTATATTCTACTAACAGAGAAAACCAATAAACTAGTACATGTTCAAATAAACTTATATTCATAAATATTATGGAGGAAAGTAACAGAAATGGGAATAATACCTCGGGACTATATTAAATTGAGTAGCTGGAGTAGAAAACAGATTTAGAAAATCAGATAAACGAGCAGCTTTTCCTATTCAATTAAGCCTTTTTTTTTTTTTTCAACTAAGCATCTACATTGTAGAAGCATGGCTATACCCTTGGGTTTGATTGCTACGCTACTGAGATAGGAGAAATGCCAGAAAGGCAAGACATGTCATTAGAATACCCTGAGATGACCGTTCCATGGATGGGCTGAGCAGAAGAATTGGAAAAGTCTTCAAAGAAGGGGACTACTGTTTTGAGTTGGACAGATGGGTGAAAACTCAAGGAAATAATAATTAGCCCGGAAAGAATGCTGGAATAACGAGAGAGAGAGAGAGAGAGAGAGAGAGAGAGAGAGAGAGAGAGATGATTTGGATAGCTGCTGAGATCACATTTGCACTTACTCTAGGCAGGAGTTCCATCTCCACAAGTTTGAGAAAGGCCATCCAACTACTGACCTCTGCCAGTAGACGCTCTCTAGAGGACAGCTTGCAATCTACCAGGTGTGGTAGAAAACAAAGCGCTGAAAACAAAGCGCCGAGGAAGGCTAGGGGTGGGTAGTCCCTTCCTCAGTAAACTAACTTACACCCCCAAATCACTGTGACTCTGCCCTGTGCGTGCATAGGAAAAACCTTCATCCGTAGCTCACTTGTGCTTTATCACACATCTATTGAATTACTGAATGAAAAATAATACACATACAATTGCAATGCTCTCCGAAGACACCTCCTCATGAAGAACCTCCTTCCTGTGAGTAAGTAGTTAGTTCTCCTAAGATGGAATTTCAGGAGAGCCAGATAACACTGAGACCACTCACTAGCCGCATCTGAGTAACAAGTAAACGTGGCATGGGGTTAGGATTATACAGATGCTCTTCATAACCCTATAGGAACACCAGCCCCAGTGATGACACATATGTTGTTATTCTTTTATTTCTTCTGGAAGAACTGCCGTCTTTAATCTTGAGGCTGTCCTGGGGCTGGTTTTGTGTCACTTCCTATTTTAAAACCTAAGGTGCCACTTTTCAGCTACTACTATTCTTGTCCATTGCCCTTTCACCAGTGACACAGCATGTTGATATGTCAAACAGGGCATTGCAACAAGAAACCACACTGACCAATATCCAGTCGGAAGAAGGTATGTTTTAATAGGCAAAATGACATGGTGAATAAAATCAAGGTCACTCAAAGGCAGTGATGGAACAAAAGGCCATTCACTTGTGCTTATTGCCATGGCTAATCTTTTCCTTTTTGATATAAAGGTGTTCTTTTTTTTTTTTTGTAGCTTAATCTCACTCCTTCCTCCTCCTCTCTCTCTCTCTCTCTCTCATATATACACACACATACACTGGGGTACCCAGTTAAAAAAAAATCAATAAAACAAACTCACCTTACCGATTATAGGAAGCCTGCACTGTCACTCAGAAAAACAACTACACTGCCCATAACCCTGGGAGTGTAGGCTTCTTGTGTCCCCAAAGACAAGTAGCTGCTCCCAAAAGTTTGTGTCATTGGCTGTGAGCCCTGCCTGGGGAAGTCAAACACCAGGAACGTTTGCTGTAGTGTCCCGAGCTCTGAGACTTTCATATTTTCCTCTGAAACATGAGTTATGGTTTTTCTCCTCATGTAATTATTTTTTCTTAATAGTTTTTTCTACTTTCTACTTCTATGCTTGCCTCTCACCTCTCCCTCAGAAAAGATGTTCCCAGCTTCGTCTCACATGAGTGAGAAATTGTCATCTCAGCCACTAAACTCCAGTCAGGGAAAAGATGGAGTGAGAGGGGGTATAAAAATGAAGTTCCTCTGCCATTTTGAGGGAGGAGCATCGGCTGCAGGATTCAGACACCCAGTTCCCAGTTGTCACTGAGGGAGGCACTCCATTTTACCCATCCTCGGAGGTGATAAACCCGAGGGCAAGGAAAAACAAGCAATAAGGCAATCTTGTCATGCAGCTCAAGATTTTTAAAATGCATTAACTATAATTTTTAGATAGTCACAACCCAGTGAACCATTCAAAGTGACCCGGCTCACTGAACCAAACTGAACTGAACAGATGGAATTCCACCCCTCCCACGCTTGGGTGACTGCTCCAACAATGCGGAGTCGTCTTTTAATTCCGTCCCCTCGGATGCCTACCTCACTCAGACAAACATGTGGGGACTACATCTGTCACTCTTACGTTTGGCCTTCTACAGTAACCTAAGACTGGAAATTGACACCCACCAACAGTGCTTTGCGGGCTGATGAAGTTTGCCATTGCCTCTTTTCTCCGAAAATGACCTTCTGAGGCTGCACAGCCTCTTGATTCTCTTTCTTCCAGGGCCAGTGTCAGATTGCACGGCCCGTTCCTCCCTTCCTGTTCTCCCTAACCGTCCCACAGCAGAACCTGTACCTAAAGCTACACTTCTAGGAAGCCGTGGCCAATGGACATGACCTTCCAGGCACATCTAATTATAGATCCTTTGAAAATTAAACATCTCTTCTGTGAAGAAGAAGAAGAAGAAGAAGAAGAAGAAGAAGAAGAAGAAGAAGAAGAAGAAGAAGAAGAAGAAGAAGAAGAA
>NW_026596069.1:14222213-14229560 GCF_907164565.1 Psammomys obesus
AAGAAGAAGAAGAAGAAGAAGAAGAAGAAGAAGAAGAAGAAGAAGAAAAAGATGGAGGCGATGGAGTCAGTTTCTCATGAATCACAAATTGGCATCTCACTGTATCAAAATCCTCAGGAACTGTGGTCACCGGTCTTCCGAAATTTAAAAATTCCAAAGAACTGCAGTATCTAATGGTTAGGAAACGAAAATGAAAGGCCTCTCAGAGCCCCCAGGCAGGGAGGAATCAGTGAGAGTATCTCTGGAAAGAGATAACATAAAAGGTTAAAATTGTGGCAAAATAAGAATAAAACCCAGAGACCAAAGCAGAGCCATCTGTATCTACACAGACTTTAGGAAAATAGAGATTAGAGAGGTTTCATTATACTGGGGCTCACGTGACCAGGGAAGCTGTAAAACAAACTGTGTTCGGGCCTCCGGATGAGGTCTTGGAAGTGGAACCAGAATGGGCGCGCTTTTGTTTGTTCTAGTCCGAAGCGGCTCTAAGTGTTAATTACCATAAGGCACTGTATTATCTTAGTGCCGACGGCAGAGAGGACCCTCGACGTCTCCACCCAGCCCCCACAGAGCTTACCCCAACATAGCAACTGTGTTTGCCCTTCTGGCTTCCACGAGGGGCAGTAAAATAGGAACTTTATAGGCAGAGTATGCGTCTGATTTGGGAGAAAGGCTAACCTAGTCACCGTATCTCAGCTCAGTCACCTGTAGGGGAACAGGAGGGGAGGTGATGGGAGGAAATGCCAGTCTATTCAATTTGGGGTAGATTGCTTCTCAGCTCAAATCAATAACGATCAAAGCAAAGACTGATGCTCAAGTTTCTAAGCTCTGACTCCCCACCTTTACCAGGCTGCGGGTCTTTTCTTCTCTGCCACGTGCTTTCTGTCAACTAGGAAATAGACACGGAGGAAAGTGCATGCTCTGTATTATTATTATCATCATTATCATTAACTATTAATACTTTGTGCATATGTTTCTGTGTATGTGTGGGTACATGTGTATGTTTGATTGATGCTGTGTCTTCTGTGTCCACCTACTTTTTGAGACAGAATCTCTAACTAAGCCTGGAGCTCACAGAGTGGATAGCCTGACTAGCCAGCAAGCTCTAGGCCTGTCCCTGTCTCTTCACCACTGGGACTGTAGACTCCCAAAACTACACCTGGGCTTTGCGTAGGTTCTGGGGCCGGAACCCAGGCCTTCATGCTGAAGCAGTAGTGATTTGCCAAACTGAGCCATCCACAGCCTAACTCCGTTCTGTTTCTGTTCACCATTCTACCGAGGGAGCCAGGGAGCCAGGGGCAGAATTGCAGCTCTGGTTTATTTGTCAAGTTTTATACGCATGCAACCGATCTTTCTCTTGCAGACACTGAAGTCGCTGAATAATGTTCAATTAATTCATTAATTCATCAATTATGATATCCTGCATCTACTATGCTGTCTGTGGAGTCTATGAGACTATGGAGACAAGATAATTAATCAGGCAACTCTTGCCTTAAAATTTTTCCAGGGGTGAGCAAGCACACGGAACTAACAACAATGCAGTGGGTGTCTTCAATGGTTTGCACTGCTTGATATCTGTTCATTTCCAAACAAACCAGGAAATAAAACACTCCTGCCAAACAGCTGAAATTACACCATAAGCATTTTTTTTAACATGTCTCTATTGCCTGCCGTGACCAAGGAGGCCCCTCAGCAAGAAGTTCTCAGATGGGATGAGTGAGTGTTTCTCTTTCCAAATATCTTTGCATCCTTGTCTTGAAATATTCACGACTGCAGCATTTTGATATCATCTGGAGTTTCTTCATCTTTCTCTGGCTTCAGGATGAGACTGAGGAGCCATAGTGTGCACTTTCCTTAGCCGATTTGAAAGTTTCAGCGGGGTTCCCACCAGCTCCAGATGCCTTGTTGTTTTTCATCTGCTTGATGGCTTTCCTCACCTCATAAAGACTTGGAGGGATTTTTAACATTGCCACTGATTGTGGGTTGTCGGGTGGAGCTGAAAACGCTCCCACTGATAAAATAATTCCCACTCAAGACCTTGAAATGATCTTTTTATTGTGTGTTGACATCTTCTCTTCTCACTGAGCAGTTTTCAAGCATTCTTAGAGCCACCAAACCTAGTCCAAGTGGCTGCTGAATTGACTCTGCTGTGACATCTTCCCACCTGCCCTGAGTGGTGAAGGATTCCTTAACTCTCTACCTTTGCTTATAGACGTAGTGGTAACTTTTGTTTGGGATCAAAGACAATGATAAAAGATCAAAAGCAAGAAAATCATTGCATAGTTATATTCAAGATTGTCCTAGTTAGTTTTATGTCACACAATTTTTATGTGAGTTTTATGTCAATTTGTCATTTGAGAGGAGAAAGCCTCAGGTGTGAAAACGCCTCCCTAAGACTGGGATGTAGCAAATGCGTGCTGCATTTTCTTAATTAGTATTTGATGAGGGAGGACTTGGCCCATTATGGGTGGTGCCATCCCTGGGCCAGTGGTTCTGGGTTCTATTAGAAAGCAGGCTGAGTGAACCATAATGAGCAAGCCAATGAACAGCACTCCTTCATGGCTTCTGCATGCCTCCAGGTTTCTGCCCTGTCTGAGTTCCTGTCTAGACTTCCTTCAATGATAAACAGTGATCTGGAAGTGATAGCCAAATAAACCCTTTCCTCCCCAACTTGATTTTTTGGTCATAGTATTTCATCACAGTAAAAGTAACTCTAAGTAGGATAAAGGTAATTATAAAATGAGCAGCTATTAAATGTTTTTGGAAGAGTCAGAGGCCTTGAAGTGTAAAACAGCAAACTGAAGCTCTTGAAATATATATGTCGAGTTGAATGCTATTCAGCTTGTTCATACAGGAATCCTACTTGTTCATACAGGCCTGTTCCTAAAGCAAACTAAGTTTAGAGTATTCTGTCATGAAGAAACCAATTTTTAAAATTATATGTCTTTTTTTTTTTCTCAGTAGACATTCCCTTCCTATTTGTAGGAATTTATTCAGATTATAGCTTCGGACTCACAAGGATCACAAGGCCCAGTGTTGTTTGGATGTCCTCATCTTGCACTCACTGCAGTTGTCAGAGGCTATCAGTACTGAATGATCTTGTCAATATGCTTTCTGACACCTTTTAATGTTGGAAATCATCATATATATTATATTCTGGTTATTAATATCTTCATCACCAAATATTAGACTGTGAAATACCCATCATTCCATTTTACAGGCAAGAAGCTCAATATTAGACAAATGAAATGATGATTAACCCTCTGTTACACTCCACAGTGGTATAGAAGCTGTTAAAACACATTGCTTCTAACTATAGTAGTCTTGATGTTGGGGTTACTTGTCAACTCAACAGCATATAGTGGGAGAATCTGTTATTATTATTATTATTATTATTATTATTATTATTATTATTTAATTCTTTCTACTTCCTCTATTCCTTGTTTCCTGGCCCCGTGTCATTCCTATCCCTGTTTCTGTCTCCCCATCGTCTTTTCTCTTACTAAGCCTTCTGATTCTTCTAAGAATCTTTCTGATTGGATCAGATCTCCCTATAAGGTCTTAATTTAACTGCATCTACAATCTCTGTTGCCATATGATGTAAAACACCCATAGCTTCTAAGGTTTGGGACGTGCCATTGGGGCTAACAGGTTTTGAAATATCCAACTAAAATTGATAAACAGGGTAATTTGGAGATATGCAAGGAAAGGGATTATGATTTAATGAGTGGCTGGCTATAGACAGAGAGAAACAGAGGTCCAAAAAAATCCAGGGAGGCTTATTTGTTTGATGTTTGTTCTGACAGTCTTATAGCTCAAAAAAGCCTCACATTCTCAACACTCATCCCTTAGTCTTCCAAGTACTAAGATTATACATGGTCAACTGTTTAGAGTGGTGTTAATATGTAAGTCATGGCTGACAAGAGCAGTAGGCATTGCAAGGGAGAATCACAAGGAGTGTTTTGACATTAATTTTAAGGTGCCCGTGAGAAGTCCAAGTCAAGGATGTCCCTTTGGCGTGTGAATGATTACAGATCTCTGCACTCAGTAAAGGAATTAGAAGCCAAGCTGCCTCTGTTTAGAATTCATAAGGTTAAAAAAAATTCAAGCAACTGAAACAGATGGAATCTCAGGAAGGAAACATAAATAAGAAGAGGTAAATGTTAGTAAAAAGGGGAATGTCAACATTTAAACTATGTCAAGGCCTCGAAAATAACAGATAGAAAATATGGCTAACACATTCTCTTCTGTTAGCTCTCTTTATTTCCTTCCTTTTTTTCTTTGTCTGAATTATTGTTTTACTTGGCCTTTCTATGATGTTTAAGACAGCATTGATTCTGTGTGACTCCCAGCAATTGCTGCCTTCTGCATGAACACACACACACACACACAAACACACACAGAATTCTCTTAGACAGTAGTCAGCATCTCCACAGAATGAAAAAGAAGGGAGACAAACAAATACTCAAAAAAAAAAAAAACCAGTATTTAGCTCCCTTTTTAATTCTGATATTAATTCAAAGGATCAATGCAAGGAACTGCTACTGAGTCAAAGGAGTATGTTTCTGTTAGTTTTATTATTGTGGCTGTTTGCTCATACCAGGAAGGACCAACATTCTCTTGTATACTTATCACCTTCATAGAGTTTATCTTACCTCTTCCAGACCTCTGGATCAAAACATGAAGAAGACTGGAAGAGCACTTGGGTGATATATTCTAGAAGTTTCTGTGAGTTATAAAGTGAGCCTTTTTGGAATACATGCTGAGTATCTCTCTTCATCATGCAGGATGTCACAGTGCTGGCATAGGTGAGGCTGAGGCGGGTTCTGTGTACTAGAAGAGATTTAAGATTTAAATGGACATCTAACACAAATATATGTGATATGTTTAAGTCCTCAGAAAAGTCAGTCATGGACTGCCAGTTCTGTCCATGAGCGAAGATGGTTCATTTTCCAAGTGGTGGCAAAGGTGGCAAAGATCGAAATCCATGCGTTCAAGAGAGGAAGAGAGCAACCTGCCATGTGTCGGGAGCTCCTGGCAGTGAAGAGCAGTCATGGAGAAGGACGGACTTCCTATGATATTAGGACTGGGAATAAAGGGTCTTCATGTAGAGTGATACCCCCCCCCCAAAAAAAAAATTCCAGGAACTATTCCTGAGTCAAGGGCTCATGTGCCTCTGGTAATGATGCTGCTGTTTTCTGGCATGTCACAGGGACCAACCTTCTCTTTTCAACACATCAGATGGACTTCCATCTATCTATTTCTCACCTCGGTCACTTTGACCCAGCCCTCCTAGTCAACGCTGAAATGACCAAGAGCTGGTGTGAGGAATGATTGAATTGTGGCACTCTTTACCTCTCCAGTGAAGTTTGGGGCATGAGCTGAGGGGAAGAGGGTATGCCTTCCAGACACCAGCTTAGGGCTCCTCCTCGGTGTGGAAGATCCCATTTCTGCAATGCTTTCTTTCAGCTCCCTGCAGTCAGCAGCCCATGCTGCCTCACAAAATGGTGAAGATGATCCATCTCTTGACTCTGTAATCCCTCTGTGTTTCCTCACTGATCCTGAAGAGCTTTGTGATGCAAAATACGCGCTATAAAACGATTTGGAGAAGAGTACAGCTTTTACACTCACCTGATGGTTTCTTTCTCTCCTTCCCTCCTTCCCCATTTCACACAGATGAGGAATAAAAGGTCTGAGAAACACTCATGGTGCTTTGTGCTCCCTCAGTTTAGGATCAGGCAGAGCCCCAGTTAGGCCAAGCCTCTCCATGGGGGGCTTTGGTGGTGAATCTCCAAGTGGAGCTTGGAGTATTTTCAAAGCAGCCACTCAAACCGCAAAGGGACTTTAGCCCATCATGGTTCTGATTCATTTGCACTTACCTTGTAAAGATACAGTTTTGTGTGGGCTGTGTGGTGTCCAGAGCACCTTGCAAGCCTTTTTTTTTTTTAACAACCTTTTTGTCTAAGAGGCTTGGAATTGTGGCTAGCAAAAAAACACCAAACAGAATTCATATGGTTCACATGATATTGTGTTGAACCACTTACTAAGGCAGAAGCCAAACTGCCCGTCCTTTTTAGAACTCTGCTGGGTTAATACCTAAATGACTCAAGATGGATAAGACAAACAAAAACTGGCACTGATTTGAAAACACTTCCCTTCAGTCTGGGTGGATGGCTGTCATTCGGTTGACATTAATTAGCATGAAGAAAATCTATCATCCTTTAGCTCCAGCCTGCTCTCGAAAGCTCTGAGCAGGAGACTGTTTTGAGAGGAGCTTCAGCAATAAGCAGATTCCATTTTGTTGTTTTCTGAGCCGCAGTTCTTAGTCAGATGGATGAACTTGTTTGTACTAGTTAACTTTGCTGGAGTTTAGGAGTTGTATTTAAAACAGATTTTATCCTACAGTGATATTAATTTGATAGGATCCCTGATCTGTAAACCATTGGTTATCTTGGTCTCTCCTGATAAGGAAAAAAAAAGTGCTGAGGATTTCCGGTTGGTGAGCACATTTGGGCAGAATCTTTCACACGTCACAAATTGCAGATGGGAGGCAGTGATCTCGAACATGCAGTCACATTGCGTGACCATCTGACACCTTCCATTTAGAAAAATAATACTTTCCTCCCAGCATACGCTCCCTGCTGCAACCAGCACCAAAAATTATGCCTGGGAGAGCCGTTCCTCCTAGACCAGGCTCTTAAATATGTCTTGGGCGGTTTTTAAAAGATTCACACTGCAGCAGTACCTAGCTCACACCCCAGTCCCTCAGAGAAAAATCCCCCAAAAGGGACTCCTGGCGGCTGCTGCTGCTGCTGCTGCTGCTGCTGCTGCTCCTGCTGCTGCTCACGGAAACGCCACAAAGAACAAAAGGGCTGGGGGTGGGGAAAAGGGAAGGAGACAGGAAAATTACACCAGACACATTTGTAAGGTGATTTATTCTTGTCTTCTGTGTGTTTCAAGCATATTCACGTTAAAGTTGATGGACTTCTTTGTCGGCTCATTTCTGAGCCGCTTCACGGTGGCATAGAATTTCGCAGTCCCCAGGAGGGGACTGGAGTCCCTGAGACTGTATATAACTTGTTCATCTGCCGGCATTCTGAGCTAACCCTTGCTCATGTCTTGCCTCTTTCCCTGTACATTTAACGACCTCTCACAATGGAGGGGATTTCCAACAAGATGTTCAAGTGGGGAGCTTTTTAACTAGAAATTCAGAATTCTCACAGCAAGCCCAAAGGGACACACAGCTTAATTCCTGATTAACAGAGGTTATGGAGGTTCAGCATCTAGCCTTTGCACATACATGTGGTGTGTGTGTGTGTGTGTGTGTGTGTGTGTGTGTGTGTGTGTGTG
>NW_026596069.1:14229570-14253551 GCF_907164565.1 Psammomys obesus
TGTGTGTGTGTGTGTGTGTGTGTGTGTGCGCAGAGGTGACTGAGTGGGTGAGTGTATGTGTACAATATGCGTGCACACAGGGATTATAGGATTCTATGTACCTAGCCACACATACATCGACAGAGCATGCCTGACTTCACCATGTCTTTTGCAGAATAAAAATAAATGTCCCCTCCCAACTTCCTAGGCTGCTAATGTCCACTTTGTAAGAATGATGAAGCCCGCATAGCTTCCTGTCCCAAGAGAACCTACCTGAAATGACTCTCTCAGAATCCTGGGGCAATTAGGTGGACAGAAGAAACATTTTCTCCTCAATCTTAAAACAAAGCTGACCGAAACACCATCCACCTGCTCTTAAAAAAAAAAAAAAAAAAAAAAAAAAAAAACACCCTTCCTCTTTCTTCCCATTTTTGCACTGCCTTGGGTTTCAGGGGATTCCCCAACAGTGCAAGTGAATGGTTTGAGGGTGTCTCTGTCAGGATGTTATTATAAGTTTAAAAATCTTTTTTTTTAATTAAAGGAGTATTTTAGGACTAGCATCCCCATACCTGATAGAAAAGGAGCATCACTGTGCTGTCCTATCACCCTTCACCTGGCTTGAGAGGCTGTGCCATCAGGGAGGTAGGCTAGCAGGGCTTGGCCTCAAGAAAGGCTTAGCTTCAATGCAAAAGGAATTGACTGGCTTGCCTGAAGTTTTTTAATAAGCATGGGAGTGATACCCATTACAAATACAGAAACTGGGAAAAGTTTAAACAGAAAACACCGAGCCTTGCACGATACCACCTGGAATCTTGGTACTCTAAGGTTAAGGCAGGTGGGTTTGCTGGTGGTTCAAGGCCAGCTGTGGCTACTTGGAGAGAACTTATTTCAATACAAACATGAAAACAATTAATACCTCCAGATCACTGAAGAACTAGTCCCAAAGAACCATTCAGGCCCTAACCTCTTCTGCCCTATTCCCTTGAGACAAAGTCTCTACCTAAACCTGGAAGAACACTGACAGCTTCCACAGTCCATGAATTTCTGATCTCCCTGGCCTACTGAACCACACCTCACTTTTTACATGCTTGCCAGGTATTGGAACGCATTTCTCCCTGTTCACCATAAGTACACATCCCCTAGGCTCTCTCCCCAGCCCTAAAAACTGTATTAGAAATGTATCCAGAAGTGCTTCCTTCCATGTCCAAGCTCTTCACTGGTGGTTTGGAAAGAGAATTCTGGATTTAAAATTATGTTTATGAGCACTGGAGAGGTAGCTCAGCATTTCAGAGTGTTTGCTGCTCTCCCAAAGGAACCAAGTTTGGTTCCTAGCACCCACATCACAATTACCTGAAACTCGAGTTATAGGAGACTCAACACCCTCTTTTATAAATGAGAAAGATAGAACACAAAGAAGTACAGCAATTGCCTGAGACAGCACGGTTAAGTGAAGGACCTGCATTTGAGCACTGGTACACAGAACCTAATTCACATGCTCTCTCGGCCTCTATAAGCTTCATCCTGAGGCTTTTCCTCTAGAAATACTCAATTATTAGCATGGTATGGGTCATGGATCCAGTACAATTCCAACCAGAAGAAAAACACAGCACAGAAAAAATTAGTTATCCAACTCAATCCTGAAAGTTTTCATTCTCTTTACCTTGGGACCCAGTAAGTGTCCATAATTATCTATTTGGATGATTGCTGGAGAATGGTAGGAGGAATGTTTTGAGGCTGTCCTAGAACTCACTCTGTAGACGAGGCTCACAGATATCTCCGTTCATCTGCCTCCTGAATGCTATGATTAAAGGCGTGTGCTACCATTGCCCAGCTTATATGTATTGTTTTTGTTGAGTCATGTTATCAAAATATTAAATTTGAAGTTGTATATAACCCATTGAACACCAAAAAACTAGACATAGATATAGGTAGATTGACAGATAGCTATGTATATATTAGCGTGATTAATTTGATATTTGTATGGTGTCCATGAAATATATTAATAAATCTGCTAAAAATCTGTAAAGCCACCATGATACATGCCTTGGTAGAAAGAGGCTGTACCAACAATTTTAACCATAACAAAAAAGATTAAATGTTAAGGGGTGAATAGTGGGTCATTTTCAATGATAAAGGCAAGTGTTGTACACTATTCAGTGTTCTGTTGTGGATCCTAAATTACAAAAATTGGTTTCTATACCATTTGCAAAATTGTTTGCTATTGGACAGGTGCAAATCTGAAATGAAATATCTTAGTTTATAATATCATTTTCAAAAAACAAAAAAGCTGTTAATAATGAAATAGACTAATCATTTGTCAAATTTTACTTTTAATTGAAGTCACTCATGGTATCTTTTATGACTGCTTCATACAGTATTCCATATTTTTCTTTCTAGTTTATTCATAGATAACCTGCTGAAAAGTATTTTCTTCTTTGAAGAAAAAAATTGAATATAACCAAGAATGGCTGAGTGGTCAGTTTGCTGTTAGAGCTCATCATTAAATTCCGAGTGTTGTAAACTATTTCTAAACATTTAACATGTTTATATTTATATATGATATACATATGTAGAGATACAAAAACACACCCACATATGATCATTAATTATATATACTATTTAACAAGAATATATATAATCATTAATACATATCTAAAAGAACACTTGTTATATCTTATTTTACCAACAATGGGCTCTTACAGGTTAAGAACAGAAACTAAAAACAAAGTCCACACCAAAGAAGCCAATCCACCTTTAGCTTTTTATTTAAAAAGCCAATTCCCTGTGACCTCATTTTTCTATAAAGTACTCTAACCACCTCATAGACTAGCCTTGGACAGCACAAAATTGATCAACCATCTTAGGATTAAATCCTAACTCTGCCACTTACTAGTTGTGTATCCCCTAGCAAAATATTTAGTCCTGTGTGCTTTGCTATTCTTTTTGACAAAACTGGAAAAATAGCAACAATCTGCTGTTCTGATGGGAAGATTGTATGACATAATTATGGAAAGCACACAGCATGTGCCGGAACTAGAGAAACGCCAGCAGAAATGCTTTCCTTCCCCACAGTCCGCTAAGTCTTCAGGTACGTTCTTATCTTCCAAGAGTTGATTTCAAGTGCAGCGTATGAATAAGTACTCATAAATGTTTGCTGAGTGGTTGCATAATCTACTCCATTTGAGAATTTTAAATAATAATCATATATTGAGTCCTATTTTGTTCTGTCTAGCAGTAACTAATTGGGATGATTTCCTTCACTAAAAACTTGGATTTAAGTGATATGTCTTCTTCGGTGTTATCCCCGTCTTAACAGAGGAAGCAGCTATGAATGGTTGAAGAAAGAGGCTGATAAACCTCAATTGTCATAACTTCTTATAGCAAAACTCACCCGTCGATCAGTCAAACTTAGTTTACTCACTTGATTGCACTTAGATCCTCTGTTGTCCATATAACCCAGTCATTCTGAATGAAGGATTGGTCACCTTACTCTGTTATTTTTTTTTTTAACTCAGAAACCTTAACAGTCCCTAGGCCAACAGAACTGTGGGTTTGGAAGCTTACTGGGAGTATTTACGTGCACTGCCGAGTCAGACAACACGCAGACACAGCCAATCGGAGATTGCCCCATGTGAGGAGCGGCTGCGTAATTCTGGTCTTGTTGTCTTCTTTCGTCTTGTTTTGTTTTTTTTTTGTGTGTTTGTTTTCCTGGTTACTGGACTTTTTTTGGTAATAAATCCTCCTTCTTGAACACAAAGAATTATAGGCTCAAACACAGCCAGGCCTTATATAACTCTCCACTTACATTCTTGGAGCTGAAGTAGTTTCGGTGGGTACATATTGGGTTGTTAGTGAGACTGTAAGTCAAAGCACACTAAACTATTTCAAATTTATAGCAGGGGTGCTATGCCATCTCTGGAATTACTGAATTTACAGACGTTCATCACTTTGTTTTGTTCTGTTTGGTTTGGTTTAGCTGCTTCCTACAGCATGCAAAGAACGGATATAGGACTTCCAAAGACCTACGTCGCTGTGGTCCTGCACTTCATGTGGGTCTTTTGTTTCTGAGTTTTTCCCTCAGGCTGTATTTCCCATGTACCAGGTAAAAGGAATGGCCAGTCTGAAATACCACTAGTTAGTTTAGTGTGGTATTGTTCCCTTACCACATTTCTACATTGCTTTGCAAATTAAAAAGTGTGTGTGTGTGTGTGTGTGTGTGTGTGTGTGTGTGTGTGTATGTCTTTGTGTATCCAGGTGCATTTCCACGTGTAGGTATGCAAGTGGGTGTAAGGGTCAGGAGTCATCATTGGTGTCTTTCTCAATTACTTCTCCACTTTTCTTTTCTTTTGATTTTTATTGTTGTTGTTTTGCTTTCGTTTTGAGACAAGGTTTCACTGTGTAGCTCTGGCTGTCCTGGAACTCACTCTGTAGACCAGGATGGCCTACAGGTCACAGAGAAATCTGCTTGCCTCTGCCTCTCAAGTGCTGGGATGAAAGTCGTGCACCTTTACTGCACAGCCTACGCTTTTCTTCTTTAAGACATGTATCTCCTTGAACCTAGCATTCATCGATTTGACTGTCACCAAGCCCTAGTGATCTCCCTGCTTCTACCTCCCCAGCGTGAAGACGGCAGGCACTGGAATCCCAAGGCAAATCCTCCTGCCTACAGATCAAACATCTCACTACCAGAATCACTTCCAGCCTCCAAATCAAAATCTTCTGTCGGATCTTTGAAAGGTTATGTGTGTTTACTTTGTCCAAAAACACATTGATATGTTGATAATTTTTAGTGAATGAGTTTTTATTGAAACATAGCAGAACCCTGCCCTACCATTCTCCAGCAATCATTTCCCTGGAGTGCATCTCTTGGTATTTACCTCTATATAATAAATAAGTCACTCAGACCATTATGCTTTCATCTATTAATCTTAACTTTCTTATACCCCTTTCTCATTTTCATATAATTAAAACAAAAGTTAGTCAAATAAAAAAAATCAATGCTCATAGTACTATTTACTTGCATATCAAATAATCACTAGTGTCACGTTTCCTGTTCTGCGAGTTAACCCCTTTCTGGAATTTTGCCTTTGCTTATTCACTTTACTTGAGCAGCTGGTGGTGGCGGTGGTTGTTTAGAATCAGGAAGTCAGAACATTTTCTAAGGCCATGCCTTTAAACTAGTCATTACTTTATTCTAAATGTTCAGACATAACTAATATTCATAGCAACTCTCTCCCACCAAACCCAACAATTTTTCTGAACCCTTTTTACTTATATTTCTTGAATATTTCTTTTTCTTATTCTAGAACAGGCTTCTCCTGAGGCAGTGTCCAGGACTTCCTTTCCATACACATGTGAAATGCATGCTGCTGCTCTTGTCCTGTGTCTCCTCTGAACTCCACTTAACCTTTCATTCTGTTAAAGCGTGTGTGTGTGTGTGTGTGTGTGTGTGTGTGTGTGTGTGTGTGTTTAATGTGTTTGCTAACAAACAGACATAAAAGACCAGCTAGAAGTGGCTTATTCCATATTCAAGCTCTTCATTGATAGCTTGAGCAGAGCATTCTGGGTTAAAAATTATATTTACACAAAGAACTTAAAGGCTTTCTGTTCCTAGGACCCTGGCCTTTCCAGCCTATCAGATGCATTCATTTTCTTTGCACCCACTGTGCTGAGCATCTGGAACCGACAATCTCATGTTCTTCACAATGGAGAAATAATATTTGACTTAATAGAGCCCTCAATTTAACTTTCTTCAGGGCTCTTCTTTCTAATGGAAGAATGTTGAACTTTTTGATTGATTCTACATGTTTATTTCTGTATCTTTTCTTAATTCCCCATTCTAGTTATTTCATCATTCTTTTCAAAATTTTGTGTGTGTGATTTTTATCTTTAGCTTTTTTTTTTTTTTGCTTGTCTCATAGCTGCTTCATGATCTCCTTTCTATGTCTAAAAAAGTTGTTTGTTAGTTGGTTGAGTTTTATCTTGAGTTTGTTTACTTTGTTCTTTTAAATATAGGTGGTAATATAGTCATTTGGATGGCTGTTTGGTTGGCTTTTAAGTATAGTCCTCTTTTTCCAGTATTAATCCTGTTTGTTTGTTTGTTTGTTTGTTTAATTTCTCTGTCTTTGTATCATTATCAAGGTGGTTATATGTTTAATCCATAGTAATATAGTCTTAAGAATCAATTAGTAAAGTGTTATTAGCTGACACTATTGATTAGCAAGCACTGTCCTTGATTTGATTGTGATAACTCTTCTTCCAATTTGCTTTGTTTACACTTAACTATCAATATATAACATATATAAACCAAATATATAGCATATAAACCATATATATATGTGTGTGTGTGTATGTATGGTGGTAGATGTGACCATCAAAGGGCAACATTCAGGAGGCAGCTCTCTTGTTCTATCATGTGGGTCCTAGGGACTGAACTCAAGTTATTCATCTCAGTGGCAATTACCTTTAACTGCTGAGCACCTCACAGGCCCCTGTCCTTCCAGATTAATCAAAGGAAAACCTTACAGTCTTCCACCTCAAGTAGCAGAAGAAGCCAACTTTAACGAGTAAAGAGAATTTTTCGTACTATATTGCTATCCTGTGCCCAACTCTCCTGATAATGCCAGGTCCTGAGCTTATTAAAGGTTCTCTGGTAGAAACCAACCCACTCAGCTACTATTTAGTATTAGGAGACCTTTAGATTTTAATGTTCTCCGGGCTCATGAGCTCAAATGCCTTTTTCAAAATATTTTTAAATCTCTCATCTCCATCTGTCCCTTTTCTTTTTGCCTTTGGCCAGACATGAATCAGGGGCAGGGAGGGCCTGAAAAATATGTTTACATAATCTTTCACTTGTATCCATAATGGTGATGTTTTAATTTTCAAAATTATTTCTACCGACTTCCTCACTGACAAATAACAAATCTGAGAATATGTCATTTTGATTTGGTTTCCAATGAAATAATGCCTGATGGGACAGTTATCCATAAACATTATTTGCTGGCAGGGAACATAATAAAAATAGCATGCAATTATTTAATGATGGTAGTATAGTCTATCGATCGGTCAGCTAATGAATTAGAGCTAAAGCCCAGCATTAGGGAAATGCTTTACTTCATCTGTAAGAAGCCTCCTGCTCATTTTGTAGAGCAATCAATGTTTGTTTTTTCCTATCGGAGAGGGCTGTCAGTCAGGGTTTTATATATATATATATATATATATATATATATATATATATATATATATTCATTTATTTATTTATTTAATGTGTATGAGTGTTTTGCCTGCCTGTGAGTTAGTGTACCACATGCAAACACGGCCCACAGAGGCCAGAAGAGGGTGTTGGGTCCCCTGGAACTCGAGCGCATATGGCTGTTAACAGCCGCATGGACACTGGGAACCTAAACTAAGTCTTCCACAAGGGCAGCAAATTCTCGTAACCACAAAGTCTTCTCTCTTGCCCTCCACTCAGTTTTTAGGTTTTATAAAAATCAATCATCTTACTCCTAAAAAGCCATGTTAAAATTGTCAAAATAAGCACCATGATAGAATCTGTTGGCTCTGGGTTTAATTGACATTCAATAATTACACATAATACTGGGTTTTGTTAGGGTGTTTCTGTAGATTTATATAATGTATTTTGATTATATTTATCCCCTATTACCCTGCTCGTCTCTTTTCTCTTCCCAGCTACCCCGCTTATTATTTTTACTTATACTTTTTTTTCTGGTGACTCGTGTTTCACAAGGGTTTCTCAGAGAATCATGGGCCAGGGTTTATTTGCAGGAACACAGACCCTTTACCAGTGGTCACACTTGATACTCAGGACAAGACTGAATGTCAAAGCTGCCATTATCCTTAGGTGGACATGCCTGAACACCCCTGTCAGTATATCCCTAGGAAGGGGTCAGGGACCCCTCCCTCACCCTAATGTCGGCAGCCCCAGTTTTGTGGAGGTCTTGCTGTGTGCTGAGAGATCAAGAAAGTAATGTTGTTGGCATACTCCAAAAGCTGCCTTCCATTTCACTCCACTCCATCCCCCTGCTCTTCGGTCTTTTTCCGCCCTCTCATCCATGATGTGGCCTGAGCCTCGGGGGGGGTGGGGTGGGCGCAGACGTCCCATTTATGGCTAAGGGTCCGGGACTTTCTTGTCCTCAGCTCACTGATCAGTTATGAGTCTGCCGTTACCACTGCCCACTGTGAAAAGAAGGTTCTCTAAGGGAGACCGATGGCAGCACTAATATATAATATATAGGCATAAACGGTTATTTAGAAGATGATTTGACACGTACGACGTAGCCATTTAACAAATACAACAGTAGGAGCTTCACTACCAGGGCCTATGAGCGCCATTGCTTGGGCTTTTGACCAGGCTTACATTACAAGATGTGAATTCCCATTCCCATTGCGAATCAGGCCTCAAGTCCAATCAGAAAGCAGTCGCTTATCTCTGTTGCTAACTCGCCACTTTTTTTTTTTTGCCATTTATTGCAATTGCTCCTAGCGCATCAGTAATATATCTTGCTAGTCAGTAGTGTAGCACGCGGGATCCACAGCTGAGTAATACTGCGGATGGCAGTTCCTCCCAGCAGCGTGCCTCCAGCATTATATCCAATATCCAGCAGGGGGAAGCTTCCATCTCAGTTCCAGCTTGACTTCTCTGTGCTTTGTGATCCAAGCACTTGTTTTCTTCAGTACTAGGATCCTACCACCTAATTTTGACGTGCAACTGCGATGGCAACTGCCTGTATTGTTTGAGGGGAGCACCTCATGGTCTCCACAACCAACAGCTTATAGAGAGGTAGCCGACTGCTACTTCACTGGGATTTTCATTTAGTGACCTATGGCTTCTGGCCGCACACATTACCACATAGCTAACTGTTTTGGATTTTTCCCCTGGGAATTCCTTTCACACCATCATATCACACAGCACTAACTAACATCAGGGGCCATGGGCCTGATTGGTGGTCTGCAAAGCCATCTATGCTCAAATTCAGGGTCTGAAATATCATATAAAGATCTTACCACCAAAAGAGACGAGACACAGTCCAGTTATTTCCCCCTGACTGACCACAGCTTGTGTTGTTGTTTTCTTTTCTTTTTCTTTTCTTTTTTTTTTTTTCTGGCAATTTGTAAGTGTCCTTTGATGTGTGATTAAGCAGGGTAAGTCATAACACTGACAAGTTGCCTTGATAAATTTCAGAAGCTAAGCCACACTGTTGGCCCTTGGGAATGAATTCACTGGAGGAAATTACACTCCTGTTGAGAAGTCACTGGAGATTTCTGAAGTGCTCCATACGCTGAAGAAAACACCCGAAGAAACAAGATAGAAGAACAAAGGCAAACACAATCAGAATTTAGTTTGTATCATAAAATATTTATTAAGAAGTAATGCACAAGAAACAAAATTAGCTCAATCAAGGTGTATAATTTGTGGCTTTTAAAAGTAAACTCCAAACGATACATCAATTACCCTCTGCCATTGGGACCTCAAAAGAAAATGCCACAGCCATTAGCTCTGATTTTTTCTTCTTTCTTCACCCCGGCTCTAAGCACCTTTAAGCTATTACCTGGGAGTTGTGGTACTCCTGGAAATACCTTTAAAGAGAGCAACAGTGAGAAGGATAGCAAGTTCCTGGGCAGCCTGGGGTACTCAGCTAGCTTAGGCTAGCCTGGCCTGCATATTCTATCTCAAAACAAAAGAAGACAAAGAGGAGGAAAGGGGAAAAAGGAAGGAATGAAAGCGGAGACTGAGAGGAGATAAATAAAAGACATATACAGTATTTTGTCTTTCGTGACTGGCTTCTTCCGCTTGCATAAAACCAGCCCCTCACCCGCTTTTCTTGCCAGGTGGTATTTCATTCTGTGTTTGCATCCCACTTTGTTTTTTCTGTTCATTTGCTGAAGACAGATGAATTGCTTCAACTTTTCTGTTTGGTGAACTTCCATATGTAGACTTATTTTTGTAGGCACAGTGCTCATTCCTCTGATGTATAGTCCAGGGAGCAGAAAGGCTGTTCATATGTTTAAACTTCAGAGGAACTGTTTTTTGCCAAAGTTTTTAGAGCCCAGGCATTGCAGCAGAGTGCTGACTTCTCCACGTCTTCACCATCACCTTCACTGTCTCGTTACACCTAGCTGTTCGAACAGGCTTTATTTTTGCTTCTGCTTTAACTATCCTAACGACAATGAGGCAGCATTTCATTGTGGCTCTTATTTGCATTTCTCTAATAAATAATAATGTCATTGAACATCTTTTCATGCATCCATTCATCATTTGTGGTATTTTATGATTTGATGTCTAGACAAATCTTTATAATCAAGGCTTAATTTTGAGCACAATTCTCTTTTTTTATTTATTTTTGTTGTTGGTAGTGATGGCGGTAGTGGAGGTGATGGTGGTAGCGATGTGTGTGTGTGTGTGCGTGTGTGTGTTTGCATGTTTATGTGTATGCAAGGATGTATGTATGTATGTATGTTCTGGGGATCAAATCCAGAACATCCTTGCATGATAAGTAGTGCTTTAACACTACCCTGTATTCCCAGGCCCCTTGGAGTCTTAACTGCATTCTGTGAATACATATGCCTACATCATGCGGTACCATGATGTCTTCTTGTTCATCGTTTCTTATATCCTAGTAAATTCTAAGATTCAGAAGTTTGAGAGTTATGAAAGCTAGAGAGATATTAGCTGGCTTGGAAGACTTTAAGGGTAAGCCCCTCCTCACAATCAGCTTTGAACCCCACCTCCCATTTCCCTGGTAATATTTCAAAAGGAAGTTTCATAGCTGCCTGCTCCCTTAAAGTACTACATGGAAAGGAGGAGGTACTAAGGTTTTAGCTACTTCCCCCTGAGTTCTGCCTCATGCCCTGGGTGGAAGCTTGAAGTTCTACACTGTCCAAAATGCTACATACTACTGTCTCTTTACTGTCCCTTTATGAGTTAATCCAACTGAGCCTGTCAGCCACCTGACCAGAACTACCCTCAATAAAGCTTTCTCACCTGAGGCTCACTGCAGATAAATCAGAGGAATAATTATTCCTTTGATGAGATAATGTATTCCTCCCAGAATCCCCTCTCTTAATGCAGTTGCTTACAAAACTCTACTGCTAAGACTGCCTGCTTTTCTAACTTCTACTTCAAAGTTTGAATTTTGTCTTTCCTTTTTTCTTCCTTCTCTTTGGAGACCAACCAGAAACCTAAGTACATTTACTCTCAGCCTCCGGGCTTCCTTACTTTCTGTAAAAACCCCAGCATTCGGGGAGGGAATGAGGGAGCGGGATACAGCTGGGACACGGAGTTAAGAAAATGTAACTAAAAAGAAAAAATAAAAAAAAAAAAAATAAATAAAAAAAAAAAAAAAAAAAAAAAAAAAAAAAAAAAAAAAAAAAAAAAACCCCAGCATTCTCTGTACAGATGCTTACCAGTCTCCATTGTTGGAAATGCCTGTTTTCTGGGACCCTTACTCAAAACTACGTGGCTGACTTCATTCTCTTCTTTATCACTGTCCTAGAAGCTTCCAAGATTTACAAGATTGCCTGTTGCTTTTTTCTTCAAATCCTAATAAAATGGTATTCGAGGGCCAACGAGATAGCTCAACAAGTAAAGATCATTTTGGAGCAAGCCTGGCCACTTGAGTTCATTCCCAGAACCCATGGAAAGATGGAAAGAGAAGGAAAGAGA
Source organism: Psammomys obesus (assembly GCF_907164565.1). NCBI lineage: Eukaryota > Metazoa > Chordata > Mammalia > Rodentia > Muridae > Psammomys > Psammomys obesus. Next base: position 14,241,233 of record NW_026596069.1, read on the forward strand.
AAACCAACAGCACAAATATTGTCCTCTGACCTCCTTAATTCACTGCTTCCTCAACCCCTAATCAATTTAATTTTTTTAAAAAGTGTTTTTTAATTTTTTTTTCAATTTTTAAAATTTGTAGATCAATTTCCAAGAGTCTTGCCATACTAATGTTGTGGATGTAAACATGTTTTGTTTTGATCCCGGGTGTATATGGGACTGATTCAGACTGTGCATAGCAAAAAACTGTTTGCCTCATTCAGGCTCTAAGAGAGAGGCTCTTTCCCAGCTGAAGATAGTTTAATTCTGAGGACTCTGGGAGGTAATAAAGGCCACATCCCAGAGAGTGTTGAAGGGGCTCTGAGAGAGAAGAAGGCTGCTGTGGTCCACCCCTGCTGCTCCTGGTTGCTGCTGATGCAATTTGAAGAGAAGTCAGAAGCATCCTGAAATGAAGATTGGACTGTTGGGGTGCTAGAAGAGATTCGGATGGAGAGGAAAGAAGAGATAAAAGAAACATAAATAAAAGAGTTTTAAAAAAGTAGTGTGGGGCTGGAGAGATGGCTCAGAGGTTAACAACACTGTCTGTTCTTCCAAAGGTCCTTAATTCAATTCCCAGCAACCACATGGTGGCTCACAACCATCTATAATGAGATCTTTTGCCCTCTTCTGGTATGCAGGCACACATGCAGGCAGGATGCTGTATAAATAATAAATAAATAATAAAAAATTTAAAAAGAAAACAAAATGAGATTTTTGAGAAGTAATGCTAACATACTAATGGTATTAAATACTTCAATTCATAAATATAAGCTGTCTTTTCAGGAATTAAGGTCTTCCTTTATTTCCTCACCAGCATTTTCTAGATATCTTTTGCCAGACTGGAGATGTCCCCTTCTTTTGGTAGATTACTGCTTTTATCAGAAAGGAGTATTGGATTTTGTGGAAGTTTTCTCTTGCATCTGAGATAATTAATCATGTGTTTCTGTTCTGTTTCCTAAGAATATGGTGCATTATACAAATTGACTTCCAGATGCTGTATCAACTTGTCATCCTTGGGACCAATTCCTCTTCATTGCAGTATATAATCCTTTTAATGTGTTTCTAGCGGTTTAACTTTAGTCGTGAACAAATATCCTGGAATGTGGGGACTTGATGTGAATAGTGCAACAACAGTAATAATGTGTGCGTGCATAGTTGTTTTTTTTTTTGTTTGTTTGTTTTTACCACTAATGATGAACATAGTAGTGTTTTGGACAGAAGGAGAAGTTTGCTCACTTTAGATTTAGGCTGACATTTGTATGCCACGATCCATAAAGCTAGCTACAAATGGGATGACTAAAAATAGGTTAGCAATACAAATGTGATTTAAGAAGAAACTGTACAATTTCTTTCCCTCCAGTACAGTCATTAACTCACTACCTATAACATTTGTATAATTCCTGGTTCCCAAAGTTTGGGAGGACTCCTTTGACCTGTGTCTCCTGATCTCCTGCAGTCCCTTAAGCAATGGCTGAATCAAGAAAGAAAGAGCGTTTACAAAGGAACAGGGTCTTAAGGAGGCTACCAACTGAAAGAATAAAACCCTAGCATAATGCTGGCAACACCACTTTGCAAGACTGAAACAGTACAAGGTCAGAAGCAAGGCAGGACAGATGTCCAACAGCAGGATATCTGCGGTTGGGCACCTGGCCTATGAGGGGAAACGGAAAGTCCCTGATAAAAACACTCTGGGACTCTGGGTACCCGGGATAAGGGCCGGGTACGTGACTCGGCTCACATCTGCCTTCCCGCCTTCCCTGTTCCGGGTACGTGACGCAACTATGGCTTTGTTCAAACCACCCAATTAGATCCCTGTAACTATGCTTCTCGCTTCTGTAACCGTGCTTCTTGCTCCCGAGCCCTATAAAAACCCGTCACCCCAACCGAGAGGCGCGCAAGTCCTCCGAAGGGCTTTGTCGCCCCGGGTACCCGTGTATCGAAATAAACCTCTTGCGGCTTGCATCCGAAGACTGGTCTCGCTGTTCCTTGGGAAGCGGGGTCTCCCCGTCTAAAGAGGCTCTAGAGGGAGTCTTTCACAACAAATGGCATTAACAGTGTTGTGTTTCTGAAACAATTTCTCTTTTTCCAAAACACTTAAATGTAATCATATTGTTTCATAATTCAAGAAAGAAGCCATTTTAAGTATGTGGATATATAAAGGTGGAAGAAACATTGAACATGTCATTTAGAAGCGTATTTTGGAGAAAAACAGCCATCAAAATGACAACTTCAGAAGCTAATATTTTGGGTTTTTCTAATTATTTTGTAGCAATTATTTTCCAGGATCACTTAAATTCCTCATGTGTAATAATTCTAATTTTTTTTAGATTAAAAAATTCAACAGACGAGAAAAGAGAGTTTTGAAAATCTCTATACTAAAAATAAAAAAGAACCTGTTTTTTTAAAAAAATGGCAGCTCAGTTAAATCTGTGTTAAAATAAATTAAACCCTCCATTGTTTCTAATAAATGGCTTGGTTCTTCCAGTCACCAGTAGGTTTTGTGTGACTGTTTAGGCATTCAAAATTCAGCACAGCGAAGCATCTCAGGGCTCCAAATCTGAAAACTATCGACTAATCTCTCATGAATCAGGCCACCAGTCCGACACAGATGCATAGAATTTCAGAGGAATGCTTTCATCGGTGAGAATAGTTGGAAGAAAGGAACCTGGTTCAACTCTCCTTGCCCTAAATTCCTGTGCTTCCTGAAGCTCTGCTTTGTCGCCAGGTAAGCAGCAGCCCTCTGCTTCTCCCCCACTGCCTGTCTGCAGCACTGCATGGCTTTGCATTGCTTAAGGATAAACAGGTTGGAGCTGCATATGGTTAACATTTCTTGTTTGAGCTGGTGCAGGAAGTGGTTGCTGAGCATCTGCAGGTCTCACATGGTGTTGCGGGCAGTAAAGGAATGACTGGAGTCTGTTGCAGACAGCATGGAGCCTACATTCCTCTCTTTGCCTAAGAAATCATGGATAATTAAATTAACATGGATTGAATGCAAAGCATGAAAACAGAGACATTAGAAAAAAAAAAAAAAAAAAGAAAACATCTCCACGTGGGATCACCATATTTACCTGTATTGCACGAGGCAATAAAAACCAGAGGAGGAAAGGTAATAAAAAGAAAACAGTAATAAAAACTTATATTTGCATAATTTCTTCCTGCCCCAGGATTCCAAAGCATACATTTAAAATCCTATAGGAAACCCTGGCATGAAACATGTGATGTATGACTAGTGGCATTCATTGGCATGACAGAGTGCCCAAAGGAGCAAAACACAATTGGGCAACCTAGGATTTAAAAAAACCAAGACGTCCCTTTAGAATGGCAGGCTCACTCTGTTACTCTTAGAACCATAAATCTGAATGATCAATTTCAAATCTACTCCCACTACAATTTGAAAGTGGTGAGACACATTAAGAGGGCATTGATTGGCCACATTGCATTAATTTGAAGAGATGAAATTCATGCTGACTTGGAAAACTGTCAAATAAACACTGGATCCCCTTTTCGTCCCTCTCCTTGACAGTTTTCAACATGGAGATGAAGGACAAGGCCTTTGTCTTATGGGCCCAACATCTTTTGGTTTTCCAGGCAACTCTCTGGTACCCAGGCTGAAATTCATACTGTGGGTAGGAAATAAGGCCTTTCTTTTTTTCTTTTTTTTTCTTTTTTAATGACTTTGGAAGATAAAGTAAGGCTAAGGCACAGATGTTAGCTCCAGCTGTTTGCAGCAATGATATGCAGGCTAAGGTGGTCCTGAGAAAGTTACGCTTTTACTCAAAGACATTAGAGTGCGTTCTTCTACCACTCACACCGAAGCAAACTCAAGGGATAAATTTTGTTTGAAGCAAACAAGATTCGTAAAGATTAGACTGACAAAGAATGGCCATCAAAACAAAACATGATGTCTGTGACATATCTACTACTTTCTAACTCCACAAAATCTTGTGTATGTGTAAGGCAGACTGTGGCTATCATGGCAACAGTATGGCTTTAACAGTCCTCACTTATCTGTAGAGAATATGCTGCAAGACCTTCAGAAAAAGCTGGAAACTGCAGACACAGGCAGTCCCTAATCCTATATGCATTATACGTTTTCCTAGCAATACACACTTAGGACCAGGTTTCATGCTTTCACTGAAAAAAAAAGGAGTTCCAAGGATTCCCTTTGCCCTATACAGTTCACCAGTATTCCTACTCTTAAGGGGGGGGGGGGGCTCTCAACCTCAAACACTATCCTGTGGTGGTCACTTTGCTAGCCAAGATGAAGACTAAGTGATAGGATATCCTGGATGAAGGGATGATTCTTATTCCCCTTGAGACGTAGTTTGTTGCTATAAAATTTGATCTCTCAGAATGACATGCAATTCAAAACATATGTTACTTTTGGAACCTTCCATTTAATGTTTTCTATTTTTGACTGCAGTTACCTTGAAATTGTGAAAACTGAAGCTAGGATTAGGGACCGGACTAATATACTCATAATAATTTTAGTGACTGAACATGCCAAGTGTCATTTATAATGCTTTTAAATGTATTACCTGAGTTAAGTCTGAGCAACTTAACAGGTTGGTCCCACTTTCATTCATTCATTCATTTATTCATTCATTCATTCAGCATATTCATTCGTTCATTCATTTACAAAGAGCAAACACAATTTTGGACTGGTTATCGGTTGATGATTTGGTCACTAACAAACTGACTGGTTCTGAAGTGAGGTCACTAGCCTTTAACTGTTCTTTCTCTAGAGACATACCTCCAGATAGAAAGTCTCAGAACCGAGAAAGAAAGAGAAGTTTTCAACTCTTAGTTTCATTTAAGGAAAGGAGAGAGACCATCTTGAAATTAGAAAAGAGAAAACACTAAATCAGCCCCACCCAGAATGTTGTCAATATTTGTGTTGTGTTTTTAACAATAAGTATACTTTATCTCACTAATGGAAGTCATGGCTTAAGTGCATTAATAGCAAAGTGTTTCTGTCCTATTTAATATTAGTTTGTGAGATATAATAAATGCTTTTACCTACATGTGAATGTTTGCAATACTTTTGTCCACTCTGCCCACCGCGAGCCTCACTTCTCCTCTAAAATCTTCCATTTCTAAGTTGAATGACTCTGTGATTCTTAAGTCAGTGATTTTTGAAAGCACACTTGTTCTTCTGTGTCCGAGAAGGCAAGATGTTACATTAGCAGAGATTCCTGAAACAGTTGCACATCGTTGGATTCCATGATTCTGACTTGCTTCCAGTCACTGGCTTTCTGTTCTTTTTTTTTAAGCATTAATTGATTCAATTTACATCTTGGTCATAGGCCCCTTCCTCCTCACTTTCCAGTCCCATCCTCCCTCCCGCATCCCAGCCCTCCTACCCAGACACCCCAGCTTATTTATTCACATGAGGACTGAGTTTGTCTTCCTCCCCTTTGACCTGGTAGGGAAGTCCCATCAGGGGAATTGATCAATAAGCTGCCAACATAGTCCATGTCAGAGATATTTCCTACTCCCATAACTAGTGGGCCAACATGAACACTAAGATGCCCATTGGACTTATTTTCTTGGGATCTGTGCATTGTAGTATGTCTAAAATCTGCTTATAAGTGAGTACATACCTTGTGTGTCTTTCTGGGTCTGTGTTCCCTTACTCAGAATAATCTTTTCTAGTTCCATCCATTGAATTCAATGAAAGTGAGGGCACAACTTACCCAAACTTATGGGACACCATGAAAGAAGTGCTAAGAGGAAAGTTCATAGCACTAAGTGCCTTCGTAAAAAAAGTGGAGAGATCTCATATTAGCAACTTAACAGATCACATGAAAGCTTTAAAAAAAAAAAAAAAGAAAGAAAAGAAAAACAAACACACCCAAGAGGAGCAGACAGCAGGAAATAACCAAACTCAGGGCTTTGTGTTCTTAAGTGTTCCTCTCCAATCTTCTTTTTGTCCTAATTTCCTCATCTATAAACTAACAGCTTTGATTGGGAACTAAATTCATAGTAAAATGAAATGAAGTATCAAATCATAAAACATTTACAAACATGCTTGATACATACTACAGAACAAGTGAACACTTACCATTGTTAGTAGTATTTTTCTCTGTCATCTTCTTCCAACTGAAGTAGAGTGACGTGTTCATCTTAGCCCATTGAAATTAAAAAGTTCAAGATGATGAAAAAATTATATCGTATGAGGAGTTATCTGGCTCTATTGTAGGCTTGAAAGCCTCTTAGAGTAAAGACAAACTAGGTTCATTCCTATTTATGATAAACCTCTGTTTCTCAAGGACTGGTCTATGCCCCCCACAAAAGTTGTTTATTACCATCTTGCAACCCTCCCTTGTTTTAAAAGTCATATGACCACCTATGATGACCTTGTTATGACTACTTGTGATTACCATGTTTTGACCACCTGCTATGTTCTGCTTCTATAACCCAGCCTATCTTCCCCCCTTTGGAAGCTCCCTACCCCTGAGCTTTAAAAGCCTGCCTCCCTCACATCCAATGCTGACCTCTCAAACTTTGCCTTAGGGGGAGGCAGCCCGTGTACACAAGTAAAAAACCTCACTTTAATTAATTTCTTGCTTTAATTAATTTGGCCATGATGATTGGGGTTGGTGGTCTTTCTTCTTCTATCTTTGGGATTAACACATAGACCCAACTGTAACATCATTGTTACCTCTAAACATAAGCAAATTACATAGTGTTTAATTTATTTAACTTTACTTAAATTTAATTTATACTATATACTATTAAACAACTTCTATTCTTATCATTATCTTATTATAACATTAGAGATGAATCAATAAAATACCTTGATAGACTTTAAAGTAATATAACCCCTTCATATACCGTTGGTTTTTTTTTTTTTCTTTTAATTCATTTCAGTGGAAACAAAATATCTACCATGTCTCAGGAATAGAAAATAAACTAATGGCCAAGAATCTTTCTTTCTGTTAAAGGGAGACAGTTGTATCTTTCTCTATCTGTGAATGACAGTGGCTTCCTCCTCTCTTGCAAGATGATAATTTTAGAAGTATGATCAAACTTAATTTAGATAGATTGTAACAAAACCCAGAGCATGAAGATGATCCTGAAAGGGACAGCATTCCTGTGTGAAGCCTGGGGAGGGCAAGCATGTAGGTAAGTGAGTCTTTCCGAGCTTTGCACCTTTAGCAGCCGAGCCATCTGGATTGCTCACAGACTATTTTTAAAGGAGGAACATATATTTCAACACATAGATGAGCAAATTACATGAATAAATTGACAATAAAACACACAGATGAACACACAGATAGACCAGACTGAACTGTTTTAAGTTCCGTTTTCTCTGGTATTTAAATAAATTCAGATTCAACCAATGAATTTTTTAACCTTCATTAAAACATCACCACTGTTGGTAGAAGTGGGAATTTATGTCATTATGCTGGATGAAATTTTGAGAACATGTGTCTGCCTGACACATCCTGACATTCTGTGTAAGTTATAGCCCAGTAGATCCCCTTCTACAAATTTCCTCTGAGGAAGTGGTTGCAGATTTGATGAAGACTTATGTATCACGTTCTTTATTGTACATTTGTTTAAAATAGCCAAAAACTTGAACATAACCCCAAGCTAAATTGTCTAGATCCTGATGACTAAAGTACACACACACACACACACACACACACACACACACACACACACGTATATATGTATCCAGTTCATTGGCAATAGAAGCCAGGGATATTATATATATATATATATATATATATATATATAGTATCTAGAAAAGTAAAAATATAACTTTCATGTCCTAAGAAATTCCTTTTCCCAAAGTCTGGCAAAAGCCAGTATTCTGTCAAGGACTCTTCAACCATACCTTGGCGTGGCCATGTCCTTGCTTTATACACCTGGTGGGGATAACTCCCACCCCCGGCTTTTTACAATATTCTCCTTAAATTGTAGGCAAAAGTCACAAAACAGCTACAAAGTGCAATTCATTATTGCTATATTTGTGAATGAGAACATGCATGGAAATAAACGGTGTGCCACACCATGGCCATGCTCCTTTCTGGTTAAAGGATTATTTATTTTCTCTTCACCTCTTATCTGATTGTATAAATCAATGGATATCAATCATTACCATAAAAGATTATTACTTTTAAACAGGAAAGTTGGTGGCAAGTAATTAGGTAATCAACTCCTCAAGTAGTGCCTTTTGATTTGATGCAATACAAGAAAGTCGGTTGGAGGGAAGTGAGATGGGGACTGAAATCCTAGCATGCGACTAGAAGCCATTATAAAAACAAACAACTGTGCAGAGGAATGTAAACTGAAACACGAAACTGATACAGAAAAAACAAACAAACAAACAAACAAACAAAAAACAACAGATGACTCTGTGACCAGTAACTCTCAGAGAAATGGGAAGGAACAAGTGATTACAAATAAGCTTCCCATCATATGCTGTAATCGAGTGTTTGTATTTAGTGCAAATGTGACGATGGCCAAACTGCTCTAAAACACAGCCAGTGGGGCTCCAGGATCAGTTAACTGATCCCCAGCATGACTGGGATTTTCAGGCTGGTGTTAAGTTTAACAGTCTTGAAAGGTGTTGTGGAGTTCAAATGCAAAATAAGTCCCTCCCTTGGAGGGAATTCTGTGAATTAGTTGAAGACTCAGGCATTTACAGCTCACAGGTTCCCTCATTTGCTAGAGGGTATCGTTATCTTTATAGTTCTATATAGAAAATAGGCAAGTGTCCCAGGTCATGCCTTCTCCCTTGAAAACTTGGTCATGAGCTGGTGAGGGTAGGGGGATGGTAGATGAGGAGAGACCAAAAAAGAAAGAAAGAAAAAAAAAAAAACCCTCTACAGATGGACAAAAATACCAAACCCATAAAAACACAGGCACACATCAGTTTTAGAGGTCTGATTTCCTATCCTCAACCATAGAAAAATTCTCTTAGAGAGGGATTAGTATTTCTGAGGACTTACTCATGAAGTCTCTTAGAATTTCTTTATGCCCCAAGAAAACTACACCAGAGACATTTCCCTCAGGCTGGCATGCATGTGTGCTAGACACACAGGATGCTACAGAGGCAAGTTTCATACCAGATAGGATGTTCTGTGGCTCATGAGACCAATTTACAGTGAGCACATTTTCTTATGAGCAAGTGAGGTACCAATGCCTAATGAAAAGCTGTTTAGGAGTGAGAAGTCAATAACACACGTAAAATGTCTAGTTCATAACAAATACTAGCTACCAGAGTTATAAGATTATTTTTTTTTCTTTTCTAGGGCAAAGTTAGAGAAGGCTTATCCTGATGCTAACATTTCGGTTGACAACGTATTATCTGAAATGTCACAAAAATTCAGAAGCAAACATTAGGTGCTTATCTTTGTAACAGTGTTTGAAATTGATTCTAAATTTTTATTTTCATCAATTGCTTTGACTTTTTAGACTGCAAATTATAAGTTCATTTGTATCATTTTAGACCAATTATTTATGGTGTTAGAAAGCATGTTTGTATGAAGGTCAAAAGACTTGTGGGAATATTTCCTGGCAAACAATGATTTAAAAGATTTGTAGATCTAGGCTCTAAACCAGTAAAGTATAAAACAGTAAATGACACTGTTACATTATCTCATCTAAAAATTTTCTCCCTATTCCTGCCCCTGTGGCCTTACCTGGAGCAGGCTTTTCTGCTTTACAAGATAACCAAGAGGAAAACTTTCCTATATAGTGATCGTCTAAGGAAATGGAAATATGTTGTGTGTGTTTATGTTTGCTTGTCCTCGAGGAAAACTTCTAAGCCATTGACTGAATCCTACAACCAGTGTGACGTGGCATCAAAAATAACCATGGTGCGTTCAGTTAATCTGTGGTGAATTAATTTTAGTCTAATAAAATTTGAATTGGGTCTGGAATAGCTTAAAGGTGGTGCAGAAAGGCCAAGAAGCTGGCTTGGCAGGTGAATCTGTGCCACACAAGCATGGGGACCTTTCCAATCCTCAGCACCCACATAAAAGCTACTCACAGGTACGGTGTAGAACCCCAGGATGAGGGGGGAGGTACCCCTGATTTCATTGGCCAGCTAGTCTAGCCAAGTGGTTGTACTGCAGGGTCACCCGGAGGCTGTGTGTCAAAAGACAAGGGGGAGAGTGACAAGAAGACACCTGTTGTGTGACCTCCACACGTGTCTAAATACAAATACATGTGCACTCTTGCACACACACACACACACATACACATAAATAAAAAACTTACAGAAAATACAGACTTTCTCCCGTCCTTTTAGAGAGGACGTTCTCTATGGCTGAGGATTCAGTCTGTTCAGAAAATGCTTCTACTAGGCACCAAGCAGGCTTCAGCATTCCGCTTTCAGACACAACTATTCCGTGTGCAAGACACTTCTGAATAAGATTGTTCTTGAGATTTCGAAAGTTGGGAGTAGAATGGAGATGCCGAGTGAGATGATAAATGCTTAAATTCAAGTCCTACCCTCACCCCTCAGCATGAACTTCCCCACCCGTAAAATGAAGATAACACTTCTCTCAAAGGCCTCTTAGAAGGACAAATTAAAAAGAATTGCAATAATAAGATCAATTTGTGAGCTGTAAAAACACAAGGAAACGCACCTGCCATTGCTTACAGAATCCTTGGCTCCTATTACCAATGAGCTAGATTTCTGTCTTTCTCAGACATGGCTCTCAGACTTAAGCTACTAAGGATGTTTAACCAGAGGAATTTTCTGCTATGCAGTAAGAAAATTTAAGTAATTATCTCAAGCAAGGCTATCTAATTATATCAGGGGGCTCTGATAACAGCATAAACCACGAATGTGGAACCTAAGTGCTTTATTATCAGAATCATAAAACACAAATATAGTCTGTTATCACATTATTGCAAATTCTTTGTTTTATAATACAAAATTGGGTGTGCTTTCTGAATTGTCATTTTATACTCAATATAGCACTGATAATTTCTCATGTTGATATTAAAATTATTTCATAATATCATACTATTCACTCCTGGACTTTTTTATTACAGCATATATTGTAGGTTATACATACAAAAACATATTAACATTAAGGTTTCTGCCACCATCATTAATTTTCCATGTTATGTACCAATTAGGCATGTAACATATCTGTAAAGTACACACAGAGCCATGTGAATATAATTCATACGTGTACCTAATGAATCCCTCACAAACCGTCTCCTGCTGTTGAAGCACACAGATGTTTAACTTTGAAACACACTGCCAGAAGAATGCCTTCAAAAAAAAAAAAAAAAAAACCCACTGCAGACAACGTGCCATCAATTGCTGGGTTTTTTTTTTTTCTACTGTATACTTTATGAATTGCCTCATCATAATTAACTCCAGCCACTGGAATTAATTACTCCAGATGATTTGGAAGCCACACTTCTCCATCCCCTGAAATTCTCTAAGATCATCTTACCAAGCCGGAGATGGAATAAGGACAAAATTGTATCGTTGAGAAATGGAGCATCTTTTAGTATTTTGTTTTACTTTGATGGCTCTTTTGAGGGGATGGAAAGCACACAGGGGTTTGAATCTAGGAATATTTTGTTCACATTTTATTTTCAGGAGATGATTTATATTGCAGTCTGTCATGTCCTGCACCTAGAGAAGTGTGTGATATGACTTTGGTCTCACATGGAATGATGGCTGAGCCATGGGGAGGAACCAGGATCTCCATTCCACAGAAAGATGGTCAGTGTCATAGGCTCAGGATCTCAAAGGCAAGCAAGTGTTCCTTTCTGCAGTGAAATCAGGAAGAGAAATGAGCCTTACAAGACGTTTGTAAGGGGCTGGGGAGATGCTGTACTCAATAAAATGTTTGCTGTGCAAGCCTGAGGACCTGAGTTCAGATCCCTAGTGTGCACATGAAGAAACTAGGCAGGGCAGCATGTGTTTGTGACCTCAGCACTGAGACACTGAGACAGGGAGCCCTCTGATTTGCTGGACAGGCAATCCAGTTGAGTTGGTGAGCTTCAAAAACTCAAAGTTGAGAGCAACTGGCAACAGCGTTGACCTCTCTCCTACACATTATTTTTTAAAAAAAAAAAAGACTTTGATAAGGTTTTCTGGTACAGAAACCACTGAAAGTGACTTCTAATCATGAGGGTTCAATGAACATGGCTCTGAAGACCTCAGAGTGTTTGCTTGCTTAGGATTAATCTACCTAAACTTTGTTCAGTTTGAGAACAAATGCTTGTATTCAGTGAAAACCTATTTTGTACCAGAAAGCTACAGAAATAAATAAATAAATAAATAAATAAATAAATAAATAAATAAATAAATAAA
>NW_026596069.1:14253561-14313916 GCF_907164565.1 Psammomys obesus
AAATAAATAAATAAATAAATAAATAAATAAATAAATAAATAAATAAAAATTAAAAATTAAAAAGTGGAATTAAATTCCAATTTGGTTTTTGGTTTGGTTTGGTTTGAGTTGGGTTTTTTTGTTTTGTTTTGTTTTGTTTTTTGGCTATCAGAAGAGAACTCTCTTTTTAAATGATGATAAAAATAAGTTTAGTATCTTTCCCTGTCCTCTCGGGGTGGGTAGGGTCTCTCAAACTAGGAAAGCAAAATTAATAAGATCTGTTATCTGAGTCCTCCTGGATGTACATGCCAATATAGACTAGGAAGGGCAAGATGAAACTTGGGGAGAGTCACTGTCGGATATAGTGATACAGTGATTGTATAGAAACAGAGTGAGAATGGGCATAGTAAAGCCTTCATTCATGAGATAGACTGAAAACCCAGGAAGTTACGAGAAGAGGAAGGACAATTGGGAAGGAAAGCTTCAAACATGATGTAGCTTTGGAAAATACTTGGCCAGCATAGGCTGGAGCTACAGTACAAAGAAGACATACTGTCTGTAGTCCCAAGGCCATTCTTTTGCTTAGTCAAGGGGTTGGAGGCTGCAATGTACGTGTTTGACATCCACTCCCAGGCTCAAGGAGATCCTGAAATCACCAAAATCAGAACTGTTGTTCCCTGTGTGGTCCCCACAGACCAAAGAGGGGTCACTAACCGTGATACCACCCCTGCCACCACTTTACAGGCAAATTGCTTCCTGTTTTAGTTAGGGTTGCCTATCTCTGTGATAAATCACCATGACCAAATTACACAGAAGAGTTTATTTTGCTTCCACTTGCACTTCACAGCCCATCATCAAAGGTAGACAGGGCAGGAACTCAAAGCAGGAACCTGGGGGCAGAAACTGATGAGGAGGCCATGTAGGAATACGGGCTTGTTTCCCATGGCTTGCTCAGCTTATTTTCTTATATACCTCAGTCAGTACAAACTGCCCTGGAGAAGCACCACTCATGGTGAGCCGAGCCATCCCACGCCAGTCATTAATCAAGAAAATGTCTCCACATACTTGACCACAGGCCAATCTGACAGAGACAATTCACTGAGATTTCCTCTTCCCAGGTGTGTCTAGGATTGTGTTAAGTTGACAAAAACCAGCCTGATCGATCTCCTCCAATATGGCCACGTGGTACCAAGCAGATATTCTCACCCTCAATGCCAAGATTGGGTTAGGTTCAGCTCCCTCTCCCATCCAGGTGTTAACCAGGCCTGACCCTGCTTAGCTTCTGAGGCGAGACAGGTGCCTACAGGGTGGTGTGGCTGTGGGCTAGGATAAAGTTCTTTCTGAATGGTTTGCTCATCTGTTTTCATAAAGGCATTCCTTCGTGGCACATTTCCACATCTTACCAAGTCAAAACTAACAAAAACGCAACCCTAATGCAAGAACTTAACCAGCAGGAATCAAAAGCGCTGTGTGTCCCCAACGCCTTTAAAAAAAAAAAAAAAAAAGGAAAGTGACTGTTTTAGAAAACTACTAAATGTAAAAAAGCCCCTTTTTTTTTTTCAAGAAAATGAATTCTCTCCCTTGAGTATCCATAGGACGTTTACTCAACCTTGATTCTTCTCATTGATTTTGTCTCCCCACAGAAAAGCAACTTCACTCTTGTCCTGCTGATTTGTTTTAATCAAATTGCTCAGTGATATAAAACACAAAATAAAGGAAGATGAGTTTTGCTTTGTTCATTCTGGGTGTGTTCCGGAGTTTGATTTCTATTTCCCTCTTCCAGGACTTGGATCACTGTGTGTCACATTCATGGTTGATGGCCATCTCCCCACCCTGACCCAGCCCCAGTGGACAATCATAAACAGACCAGTTCATGGCGCAGACCCAGTGTTCAGAACCCTGCCTCCTCAGCACTGCAGAACAAAACCTTTCCTCTTTTCACATTTGTTCATCTCGTGCATGGGCATGCAGGCGTGTGAACCACCGGACATGAATGGAAGTCAGAGAAAAACCTGCAGGAGTCAGTTCTTTCTTTCCACCATGTGCAACCCAGAGACTGAACTTGGGTCCTTGAGTTTGGCAGCAAACCACCTTTATCCGCTTGACCATCTCACCAGCCCCACAGGTTTTTCTTTTGATAAAATAAAATCCACCTTATTTTATACAATTTTGACTTACACATGCAATGATTTTATTGAACAGTAAAGAATATTGTTCTTCTTAAAGAATATTGTTCTTCTTAGTCTTGAACCCTAGCCCATTTCCTGAATTATAAAAATCATGCATTCAACTATCTGTGCTTCACTTGCATTCGAATGGTGATTAGGCAGAACAAGCACCTTGAACTTAATGTATTCAAGTCTGCCTTCCCCTTCCAAATATGGCTCTCCTTCAGTCCTTCCCAACTTGGGAAATAATTTCACCTCATTGCTCTGGTCAAAGACCTTTGAACACATTCGTGATTTGTCTACTTACCTTTGTATCCAAGCCATGCATGCATCATTTCTTCTCTCCCTACAGCATACGTATCCACATCCACCATTAGAGCCCTAGTCCAAACCATGTCTTCTCTCTCCTGGATTAGAACTTTCCAACTGGTTCCTCCATCACTGCTTTCTCTTCTTCTGTGTTCCACTTAGAACAATTACCAAGCGATCCCTTTAAAGTGTAAGACCTGTCACTTGACCGCTTTCACCAAAACACTCTACAGACATGTCTCTCCATCAGGATGAGGCACAAAGTCCTTGACCTGGACTGTGGGCTTTTACTATTCATTCTGTATAGGAAGCCATCACTCAGAAGAGAGTACCAAGAACAACAAATGAAATTTTATGTCCCACAGCCAGAAAACAGAGACAGGAAGAGGATCCAGTCATGGGGCTGCACGACCAGACCACCACCTCAGGCTCTTCCAGGTGTGCCACAAAGGATCCTAATAAAATAAAATAGATTGTCAACAAGCACCAGAGCATGTTCTAGTCTCTAAACAACCCTGTCGTGCCCTTCTTCTCTGCTCACTACATTTTCCACAGATATCCTCACCGTCTTTCCAGTCCTTTTTAAATTCCGAATTACACCTGCAAAATTAGCTCCGAGTATTATGCAGTTTTCCTCCACCCAACCTCCTCTCTATTTCACCTAAGAACCAGAGATAATCTCCTCTATACCTGTGCTTTACTCTGGGATCCACACGCCCTCCCTTGTGATAGCTTGTACACGTGTCTAACCGCATCCAAACAATTCTACGCTCCTTGAGATAAAAATCATGTTTTTATCCTGTTCGTAATTCCTTGACACATAGAACAATGCCAGAACAGGGTAGATGCTCAATGATATTGTTGCAGCAGGAGGAACATGAATGGAAATAATTCGACAGAAGCCCAGTTCACTTCTTCAGCAGCAGCTTTTCTTTGACCACTTTCTAGGTGCCAGAGCTCACTAATCCTTTCCAGGATGCACCTCAGTTTTTTCTTCAAAAGAGCTCTCTAGTCTGAGTAGGGTAAAACTGATACCGGAGAGCTCAGTTGACTTTATAGGCAGCCCCCAAGCTGGGAAATGGTGGAGGCAGGATGTGGACCTGGACCATCTTCATTGAAAGCCATGACGGAATCACAGCACTGTTCAATAGTGCATTGTGGGCCTATATAAGATTCTCAGGTGGGCCTCTTTTATTCTTATTCTTCATATGGATGCCATACATTATAGTATACAGTCTACATGCTTGTAGGGGCAGGTTTAGGCCAAAAAGATTGATTGGCTGGAGGCTAGAAAGGACTTCGATATGCCCCATTTATAATATGCCCTTTTCAAAGCCAATTCCAACTTTTTGAAATCCCTTCTCCAAGTCTTGATTTTAACACCAGGAAATCAGTGTGAAATAGGGGTCACCCTAGCCAGACTGACTCATCCTGAAAACATGTTCCTTCTAGGAGATTTGGGCACATAGGTCAGTTAATATCAGCCATGATCCTGGCTTTGACCCGCAGTTATTCAACACTATTGACAAACGTGACAGACACAGCTGTTAAACTTGTCATCGGACCTGCAGGGGCAATATACTGGCCACATAGCCCTCAGGTCATCTACTGATGGCAGACCTCACAGACAACACAGTGGCACCTCAAAATGGGCTCCTACACTCTCCCAATCATGGGGAACATTAAATAATAAAAAGGCTCTCTAAGATCATTACTGTAACATTTCCTGGTTTGAGAATAATGTCTACATTTAATTCTAACTTCCCCTTAAACATTTGGATGTCTCTTTTTTCTGTGTCTTAAAAAGCAGAGATTTTCCCCCTAACAATGAAAATTAAATCTCAAAAACAGTAACTAGATCACTGCTCATCCTGCAAGTAAAAATTATTAGTTTTTTGTTTTTTTCATCTCAGGTCTACAGGATGGATCTCACTGTTGATTCTAGAACATTTTGTTCAATTCCTAATAATCATCATCATGGGATGAGAGGTAACATCTCAGATTCCAACTGACAATGCTGACATTTATCACTAACAGAGGGGTTAAAGTAAGGTTTCCCATAAAGAGAGAGCAAGGTTTATAAGGATAGCACTGACACACGCACACATGATGGGGAAAATAGGAGGGGGCAAGCCCATGATTTTGTCTGTCATCTGAGAAGCAAAGGAGAGGGCTGGTGTTGTTTAATTTGAGCCAAGTATCAGAAAGTCTGAATTTCAGCGCAGCTCATTTGCTTTTATTACCAAGTACACTAGGAAATCATGAGAATGCTTGCATTTGCCCATGCCTGCTGTTGCCCTGCTTTTGGTCATTCGATTATTTGATGTGACACCCTCCACACAGAAAGGTTGTCTCCTTCTGTTCCCGTCTCAGAGCTGGTAGAAGAAACACAGGGAGAAATGCTGCACAGCTGGTAGAACAGTGAACCCAAAAATACACAGCACCGTCCCAGGGGGAGTAGTCATCAACACGAAGTGAACAAGCACCCAGGCTCTCGATTGCGTGCGGCTCACAGAGCACCAGGCTCCTGCCAGCTCCTCTCCACCCGCACACTGAGCTGCAGACAGCATGTTGTAGCTTGCATCATCAGTTTTGATGAATAACGCACTGATAAGCACTGCAGCCAGTATTCCAGGGGAGCGGGAAGCCAGATGTCATCTGGACCTCTGATGGTTTGAACCCTGGGTCTCTGACAGAGAACTGTTTGCACACTGCAGAGTGGGCAAGGCCACTGTGTGATTCTGCTGTACTGGATGGCATTCTGGAAGATGACTGGGGTCAGCTTTGTTCCCAGCAGGGGTGAGAGGACAATACCTAAATTGGATTGATCACTAATTCACTCATGCCACCGAGGTGAACTTTAAGCTGGGATTAGTAGGGAGCACTCACACAAATACACAGAGGAGGAAAAAAAAAAAAGCTTTTGAGGGAGGAACCACTTTTACAGAGTTCAGATCCACATGGCTCCAAATGGTGATGGTGACGGACAGATGGACCGAGCTCCCTCCACAATGGAAGTCGGGGGGCCGTTATGACAGATTTGAATGCCGTTTTAGTGAGAGCATGCAAAGTACCGCCTCTACCCCTCAGCACACACACGCACACCACCCCCGCATCACATGCTCCGAGCATTTCAGCAGGAGGGCCGCCGTGATCATGTTTAATTCCATCATTACAGGTAAATGTTCAAAAGGATCAATTAGACATGAGCTTTCCTCCACTTGCTAACTACAGACCTACCCCACGTTGTTTTATGAGTGAAACCTGGAGTTGGAGCAACAATTGTCTTTGCTCTATTTAATTCTTCATCTAGACAACAGATTTTTCTGACCCTAAATTCAACAATGGTCTCTGGCTCCATCTCAATTGCTCCATCTCTGCTTCTCCCCTCCCCAGCAGCCTGGTTCTCCTCTGTCATCCTAGTTTTTTCCCCACTGCTGGGTCTCCCCCTAACCCACTGTCACAGGATTCTTCCGTGAACTCTTCTCTGATACCCAGGCTGTCAGTCTCCAACACTGAACTCCAGCAGGCCTCGCTCGAGCTGCTGCTCCAAAGCTGTCTGGCTTGGGAGAGGATGAATCACGGTTTGTAGTTGCCTGACAAACAAGATGTTCTTCTTATACTTGCTAAAGCCCACTGTATTTGAATGGATTGTCTGGGGAGACCAGGGACTAGAGGAAATCCTATATTGCCTGGAAATTTGCAGGCCAAAGGAAGTACGCTGGCTCTGAGCAGCGTTAATGGTGGGCCTTACTAACATTTTGAACAGGGAAGATAGCTATACTCGGTGAGTCAAGTGCTTATTGCACAGGAATGGGCATCTGGGTTTAATTCTCAGAACCTGTGTCAGAACTAGGCGTGATGGCACATGTTTGCAATGCCAGTGCTGGAGAGACAGCAAGAGAAGGATATCTGGAACTGACTGGCCAGCCCTGCTGACCTAATCAGTGAGAGCTAATCATAATCATACATCCTCTCTAACAAAATAAGGCAGGAGACTCCTGAGGAGAGGCACTGAGACTGACGTCTGGCCTACACACACACACACACACACACACACACACACGCACGCACACACACACACGTGTGCGTGCACAGCACCACATACATGACAATGCACACACCCATAAGCACAAAGCTGTCACTTGGGTCTCAGCTCCAGCAGCGACTCAGAGGGCAAAACTCATGATGTCAAAAGAGTTTCGGAACCCTCTCAAGCAGCTTGTGAAGTAAAAATTTTAAAAAATAACCTGTACCCAAGCAGGTAGAGACAGTCAGTGAACGAACACACACACACACACACACACACACACACACACACACAAAGAATGCACTTCACAGAGGCTCTCCTTTCAGCAGGGCAGGGTGTCCACAGCATTCTCCCTTCCTCATCGGTGTGGCATCTGCGTTCAGGCAGGTTCTTCTTCACTCGTTTGTTCATTTCCCTTTACAGAATTGCAAGCAGAGAAGGGTAGAAAAAAGCATGGTGAACATAAATGTAATCCTTACTGAAATTTTGACCAGTGTCGATTCGGTGCATTTGACTCACCTGATTTGCAAGGTAAATTACCAATATCCTATTTTATCCCCCGAATGTTAAGTAGACCGCATATGTACGATGTATGGGCCTGTGCATTTATTATGGACGTGTACACATATGAGGCACGTGTGAATGTATGGCGGATATGTGTGTACGGTCTATGCACCGTCTATGTGTCCAGCTTGTGTGGATGGAGGCACACACACATGCCATGCCTGTGTGGCAGGACATCTTCCCATACTGTTTTAAGCAAGACGTATTGTTTGCCACCGTATAAGCCAGACTAGTTGGCTCTAGAGCTTTCATGGGTTCTCCTGTCTCCTCGCCCACCTCACCGTAATCAGCGGGGCTACAAGTAGACACAGTCTTGCCTGGCTTTACGTGGATTCAGGGGATGCAAATCTAACCCCTTGTGCTCGTGTGGCAAGTGCTTACCTCCTGAGCCATCTCCCCTGACCCCTAGCAGGAGTATTAAGTTTTTAACATCACCTATAGCCCACCCACTTATAAACCTCCCTTTCCCATAGGATTCTATACAATATCTTCTATAGAGGGCTACTTCTAACCTGCCTACACCCAAGTAGCATGCCATGTGGAGTGGGTCATCCACTCCACACCATATACACTGGCTGTTTGCTACTGCTTTACTTTTTAAGCATGGGGAAAACAAAAGGCAGGCCCAAGCATGGGCCAACACTTCCAGACAGACAGACCTCAGTGTGATTTGGAATGGCAGCTGTTTCTTTATCTAAATGACTCAAGTCTGCTCTCCCTGGATAATATGAATTGATAGACCCAATTATTATTTTACTTCTGGTCTCCGATAGTATCAGACTAGAAAGACCCTCACTTCCATGGATCCCTCTCTGAACCATCCAGCTGGAGCCTGTAATAAATTCTAGCATACTCTTATTGAGTTGTCTATAGTTCCCCGTGGATAACACTCCCCTGGTGGCAAAAGAGTATCAAACCCAGATCTTAGCCAGATATGGAAGACCATAATGTAGACACATGTATTCACTACCAAGGCAGATGCTTTCTTCATAAGGAAACAGAGCTGCAGATATCCACTGTTTGGCAGAGTTTTCTGCCTTGCATTGGTGGAGCTGCGGGTTCAACCCAGCAGTACATTAACTGAACACGAAGATACACTCGAGAAGTGGAGACGAGAGATGGAGACTTCAAGGTCATCCTCAGTTACATTGTGAGTTTGAAACCTGTAAAAAGAAGGAAGAAAGAAAGAAAAGAAGGAAAGATGAGCTTCTTTGTAGTAGTTCACAGATAGGTCCATAAGTTTCTTTTTTCTCTAAGAGAGTGTTCTAGAGAACATTCTCAGCTTGTAGAACCTCTCACAGTAACTATAGGACACGCTATAACCTACCCTGAGACCAAATTCTGAGATGCTTTCCAACTTCAGTTTTCAATCTCTGAACTTTTTAGAAACATGGGGCTTTGGATCCAATTATCAAGTCTTCTCATGTTTTATACCCATTCTTTTATATTCAAATGCAAGCAAGATCTCATTATGTTTACAATGTGCTTGGTTTGTAAGTGCTGCTTTTTTATAGTGTAGCATGTTGAAAGCCCTGGGTTCAAGAGCCAACATCACAATTAATTAATTAAAATTATCAGTCATTAATTGTTCCACTATCTCCTAAGGAATGCCCAAGATAAAGTTGCCATCATGGCAGTTAATAATGATACCTAAGCAGAAAGATAAAAGACACAACCAGAGCTCAGATGAATCTGTGTCCTGAGAAGTTCCATCCTGTGCCGAGTCCCAGGGACCCCCTAGGCTTCATTCCCTACCCAGGGATGCTACAACATGGTACTCCCACTGCATCACGGGGTTCCTTCGTCTCCAAGCTCCTTGATGCTCTTCACTCTTCTTCCATATATTCACGATGTTAAGGTCACATGATTACTTAATACCTTTTTGCAGTACTTATAACAGAAGACTTATAATGAAGCAACAGTAATGGTCAAATAGAGGATTTATAAAATTCTCCAGTGCTGTGTTCTCATTGTCTGTCCCCCTGCTCCTTCTCTGCCCTGTTCCCATAATCATGCACAATTCTGTCTGCAGTGTGGAATGGGAACACTATTTCATCCTCAGGGGCAGTCCTTCACTGCCACAGGTGCTGGCACGACCATAACTCCAGCTGGACTTGTTTAAAACAACAGTATGTCATAGCAAGACAGGAGTCCCTCAGAGGGCTATTTAAGGGTACAAAAGATTCCTCCCAGGCTCTGTCTCTCCATTTTTGTCTCCGTGATCAGTTTTTGGTGGTAGAGTTTCTCAAAAGGGTCCTGTGCAGTATAGAAGTAGAGTTTAAGAGTGAGATTTTTTTTTTTTTAATCAGCAAAAGCATTTGGTAAACTAAATACAATTCCATTGGCAGCTAAAACCAACCTTAAGAACAGTAACTATTGTTGGCTGAATGTTTAGGAAAATAAATAGAATTTGTGTCTAACATAAAAATTGGTTGTCAAGAGCTCTGCTTTTAATCTTTTATTAAACACTGTCCAAACAGCATGCCTATTGTGTAAAAGAACACACATATAAGACACAAACATCTAAGTATGTGCCCATCTATGACAAATGAGGCATGAGGAGACTTGCTACCATTTTCGTGTACTTGGGCAAGAAACTTAAGATCAGAAATTTGGGAGACCAGAAAAAATAACTCAGTCAGTTAAGTGCTTGTTTCTCAAGCACAAATACCTGACTCAACCTCCAGAAAAATGAGAAAGAAAACAAAAGAAAAGAAAAAAGAATCAGTGGTTTACTCTCATCCAGTCTTGATGGAGACAAGGCAAGGCGAAGGCTGACTTTTTTGATTTCTGAGATAACCAACTTGTTCACCTCTCCTGGTAGAGAATAAACTTGAGGGTCTCAGCTAAATGTCTGGGACAATTCCTACGTGAGCCCTGGATTTTAACTTGCTTCTCACAACACTGCTTAAAGTTTACCCGGCTCCCCACATTGTTGGCTGACAGTTTCCCCTCGGTTTTCCAATATAGTAGGGAATGCCCACAAATTGGCAAATTGTCACTTCTCTTTGAAACTCTTCTTGTGTCTTCAAATTATAGCTTTTGCCATAGCTCTAAACTCCAAATGTAATATCCCCATAGTTGTAATATTACCCCGTCCTCTGCTCAGCACACCAGCACTCAAGCTTATCTCATGCATGAATCCAAGGAACTGCAGTAAAGAAATGTGGGACAAAAGATTAGCATAGTCCCAAGTGCACTTGCATTTTCCTGAACTTGTAGCACGTCAAGTGAAAGTACCTAGCCCTAACCCTAACCTTCCAACTAGAAGGTTTATGCGTCCCATTAAAGAGTTTTCAAGATCTTCCCAGCTTTTATATGTATGTGTGACAGAAGGCCTGTGTAATAGAAGGCAGTTTCACACAACTTGAAGCAGATGGCCGCATGCCTCTAAAGCCACATTTCTAGAAAATTCCATGCTCTACTCACAATGCTAAAGGTGAATTTCCCACGAAAGGTTTTTTTTTTTTTTTTTTTTTTTATGCATTGCAGAATACTCACACGGCATTTAATGTGATGGGGATAAAAGTTTCAAAAGAGAATGTCTTAAAAGAAAACTTAAGAGAAGTCAGTGTCTGTGTCATGGCTGTGTCCTTCCGCTTGCAGGTCCCCTGCATATAGTGCAGAAAACATAAAGGTCACAGACAGCTCTTATTTCATAGGTTGCTGAAGATGGAAGCAGGCGATGTGGCGTCAGCCCTCAAAGGCCTTCGGAAAGAAATGCACAGTGATTGGAAGCTGTCCAGAACGTGTCCTGTAGGGGAGGGGAATAATTCGAAATGATGTTTGCAACAAGTTAACTCTCAGGATCCCAAGTCTACATCTTCAGCCTGCTTTTCCATACCTCACCTCTGCTCTGAATGCTCCTTTTCTATCATCACGTCTTTTCCTAGTTGCCCTGTAGCACAGTCTAGTTCAAATATAAAATCTGAGGTTTCTAGCTCCTCCAGACACCTCATTCCTGTTTCCTGAGGGACCTTTTTGGTGCTTAAAAGATCTGCCTAAGAATGACGGTGAATTTCTTCCATTCAGAATTAAAACTCAATGGCAGCAGACTGAAATGTTTTCATTTTTATTTACTATGTAAGTCTTTGTGTTCTAAATAGCTGCTGACAAAATAATTGCCTTTGAGACCTGATCTCATGTAGTCCAGGCTGGCCTCTAATTCTCTATATAGAAAAGATAACCCTGAATTTATAATCCCCCTTTCTCCACCTACTGTTCGGATTACCAGCTTGTGCCAGCAAATCTGCTTTCTTGTGATGCTGGGAATTTAACCCACAGCTTCATGGATGCCAGACAAGCAGTTTGCCAACTGAGCTATATCCCCAACCCCCAAAAGAATTATGTTAAACAAAAACTGTAAATTACATAGTTACATGTGTTTACATAGCATTTTGTATAAATCAAAGCACAGGACTAATTCTCCTAACTTATAGATGTAGACAGCTTAATATATGAAAATAGAAAGGACACATGATAAAAGTAGAAGCAAAATCTGATCACATCGCAATAGGGATTTGTGTGTGTGTGTGTGTGTGTGTGTAAAATAAACATTATCCTTTCCAGATAATGATGGAGAGCCAATTGTTGATGACTAATTTCAACAAATTAGTATGTCGTTTGCAGTTAGCTGTGTTTATTTGTACAAAAGTAACTCAAGCAAAATCCACAAACATTGTGTTCTTTCAGTTTAAGCCACTATAATCTATGCTCTGAAATCATAAATCATGGTAACCCTGCCCTCAGAAGTAAGCATCCTAAGGCATTAAGACAGTAACAGTTGATAAAAATCAAAAGGAAAAAAAAAAAAAAAAAAAACAAGATTAAAGAAAAATCAACACTTAACAGAATTAATTTTGTGAGAATTTGTAGAGGCGGCCGTTGTTTGGGGGGAGATTTGGTGTGGGGTGAGCTCATTGTTAGGAAGTACTTGGAGAAGAGCACTCAGTACCACAGGAAAAGCCCAGTGGGAGCCAACACCATGTCAGCTAGAACTCAGCCCTCGCTCCACTCATGGAGGCCTCTGCCCCAGACAGGCTCACTGCAGGCCAAAGGAAGAAAGTCTTTTTCACCATTAACATAAATGCATCACACTTGCCCAAACTCTCAGATTAGTAAAAATTTACAGGTTTAGAAGTTTAACAAAATCTTGGTAAGTCAATAAAATTTTCAGTATTTTATGGATGAAATGTATCAAAGCTATTTGGGGGCCACTCATGTGGGGAAGTAAAGCGATTAGAGAGAGGGTCTTTGACATAATGACACAAGGGAAAAACATTGGTATACGTGTATGCACGGATAGTATTGAAGTTCAAGCTAAGAAGTCTAGACTTAATATTTTTTTTTACATACTTAAGGCCAATGCTCGCTTTTAGGCAGTTTAAAGTGATTAATGTTTTAGGAACATTTGTCCTTTACAATGCACTAACAGAGAAGTGAGAGGGTCTATTCAGGGTCTATCCTTGTAATTGTTGAGTCATGATGAATAAAGAATCTAGTCTAGGGCTGAAAGACTGGACTAGAAAGAAAAATGGAGAAAAGTTTGCAAAATATTTGGAAGGATAAGATTTAAAAAAAGGAAAGTTCAGGGGGCAAGTTTTAGATTATAAAACTTTTTTTTCATTTGTGTGTGTGTGTGGTATGTGTTTTGTGTGTATACACATGTGTAGAGCACACATGTATAGATAAGCAGGCGCATAGGTGGTAGGATCTATGGAAACCAAAGTTTAATGTTTGGAACTAACCATCAATCACTCTTCTACCTCGTGCAGCGATGCAAGGCCTCTCAGTCAAACCCAGAGCTCATTAATATGGCTAATTTCAGGGTCTCCCAGTCAAACCGAGAGCCCAGTGATTCAGCTAGTCTCCCTAGCCAGCTTGCTCTGGGGATCCCTTGCCTGCCCCTCCCTAATTCTGGGATTAGAGGTATGTTCTGCACTGCCTGGCTTTTCACATGGGTTCTGAGGATCGAAATTCTGATCTGCACACTTGTGAGACAAGCTCTTTAACTACTGTGCGATCTTTAGTTTAGAACCTAAAAGCAATGTTTCTTCTTTAAGTAGGTTATTTAATATTTCCTTTCTGTACTGAACTAACTTCTTCAGCTCTTTTTTATTTTTTTTACTTAACAGAATGAACACAGATTGCTCCAGCTCTTGAAAATAAAATCTCCAAACCTCTATTGGAAGGTAAAGGGCTGAGATTTCGAAGTGTTGTGTGATGATTTCAAGCATGACACCTGGAACCAGTTTTTAGCTTGACATTACAGTCTATCATTTACCGATTATATGACCTTGGCCTTGGGTAAGGTACCTAAGTTCCTGTACTAGACTTTTTGACCTACGAGAAAAGAGCAACCATTGCTCTCTTCATTAAGTTATCACAAGGAATGAGTCAGACCTCGGCACAGGATGATAATTGAGTGGCTAAAGTTGCTCTGCAGTATCAGAGGGGAGCCGAGAAAATGCCTACAGTAAAAGCTCAGAAACAATCTTTCTTTTCCTTCACATTTTTTTTTCCAAATGACTCTGGGAGTCATAACCAGGCCTCGCCTCCCTGAGTTGCCAAGATGTCCAACCTTATCACACCACCAGTGGCTTTTGAAGGTTCCAAC
This sequence comes from Psammomys obesus, assembly GCF_907164565.1. Lineage (NCBI taxonomy): Eukaryota > Metazoa > Chordata > Mammalia > Rodentia > Muridae > Psammomys > Psammomys obesus. The sequence continues at coordinate 14,267,228 of NW_026596069.1, forward strand.
AGGCCTGACCCATGTACGTCATAGGCTCTGTTGTCACTACCGCTTATGCCCAGATACACAATAACAGGGCCAGGCCCAACACTGAGGGTTCTAAAAAGACACCATTGACACCAGACAGCATTAGAGGTCATCACTGCTTAGTGGTCTGTCTCTAACACTGTCCTAACTCCTGCAGCCATCAACAACATGCCCACTGACATTAGTGACGCTTCCAGCCTTGACGTCTTACTGTCCCTCCTACTGTTTCCCCATCCTAAAGATTCAGGTTTAGGTCTCAATAATCATCCTACAGACTCCTTCATGAGACAAGTTCCATGCCATACTCAGAACCACTCCTCCCACATGAAATTCACCTTTAATGCTTGAACATCATTAGGAAGAGCTGTTTCACATCTTGCTTTGCCCTACAGAGCACAGCCTAGGTTCTGGCAATTATACTTCCAGAAGCATATGAGATGTTCTTGCAATATGAGCTCAAGTTGGAATTCTTTGTTCAGGTAGTTAGAGACAGAGATGGGGCAGAGAAAGAACCAAGTGGTAATCTCAGGGCTTGGGAGGCCAAGGCAAGAGGACCGTGAGGTTAAGGCTAGCCTGGGCTACACAGTAAAATTGTGCCTCTCTCCAAATCTAATAGAACACATATAAACAAATGTTGATGTGAGGGTGCATGTTTGCCATGACAGAAAGCTAAGCAGTGAACAGAAAGGAGGGTGGGGTGGGGATATCAGGTAAATGAAAGAAGTCAACGTGGTGCAGTTTCAGTCCCCAGACATGGGTGATAGATCACAGGGCCAAGCAGAATCAGATGGATGGCTGTCTCCAAGTGCCTTTTGACAGAATCTCCTCACACAGCTTGTAGAACCATCAGCAGGACCAGAGGCTATTCTGGATTTGGGCCAAGGAAATGAAAGTAGGTAAAATGAGTATTGTAACATGGAAACTAATAAACCCTGAGGGGAAAGTTATAACCTCACAGATTGGAACACAGTTCTGAGAATATTTGTGAATGGTAATAGAAGTATAAAAATATTGGAAATGTGGAATGAGGTTGTTTTTTAAGTTGATTGAAATAAACTGTAATGGAAAGGTATGTGGTGCTGAGACAGAACATTGGATGTTCACTAGCCCCAAATTTGATTCTAATAAGAAAAGTCAATGTAGCCTCATAAAAACGCAGCAACAGAAATAAAAAAAAATTCTTTATTTAAAAATACTATCTGCTTTGATGTATAATTGTATTCTGGAGAATAAGATGAAGGAAAGTAGTCATAACAGCTTCAAAGATGTAATCAAAATGTAACTTCCAAAGAATCTGTGTGGAATATCAGAAAAAGGAGAGGATGGTATCACTTTTTTCTCCGAGCCTTGTCTATACAAAGGGTATAGAAATGTAAACAAAAGTGTTGTAAAAGTACAGTAACAGATATCTATTTTAGTAGAGCCACCATCCCCAGGATCTCTTAAGACAAAGTGTCCACATAACATATGCACAGGACAGGGGTTCCATACATGTGGCTTCTACTTCCTCCAGCCTCCACATTTCTTTGACCAACAGTGTGTTAGGCATTAGTTCTTTCTTGCAATTTTCTTCCTCCTATCACCAAAATAGATCTTTCTTGCCAAGTGAACTTTTAACACCCAGAACAACCACTAAGGTAGATGGGAAAGTAAACACGGCCTTGAAAGAGCTCCTGCCAAAACCCAAAACAGACAACAAAGAGAAAACCAGACAAATCACCTACTGGGTAAGAAGCCTTTTCCCCATCGAAAGAACCTTAGTCCACCTTGGAACTGTCCTTCTAACACTTAGACCACACAAGAAGTCCTAGTTTAGTGGTTTGCATTGCTTGCCTACCAGACATGAAGCCCAGCACTGGATCCCCAACACTGCTTAAAACCTGCTCATGGGGACACACACCTGTACTCAGTTCTTGGGAGGCAGAAGCAGAAAGGATGATGTAAGATCAAGGTCATCCTATGCTGCATAAGCTTGAGGCCAGCTGGAGAAACTGAGGGCCCTGTCTAAAAGAAAAATGTTGAAAGACTGTCACAATTTCACAGTGGAAAAGCAATTTTCTTTGAGTAATGGAGAAAATGCAGAGACCAAAAGATCAAAGGACTCTTGTTTTTCCTTTTTTTTTTTTGTTTTTTATTTTATTTTTATAATTACAGTTTATTCACTTTGTATCCTCCCTGTAGCTCCCTCCTCCCCTCCCAACCCCTCTCTCCCTCCCTCTTCTCTACCCATGTCCCTCCCCAAGTCCACTGTTTGGGGAGGTCCTCTTCCCCTTCCCTCTGATCCTAGTCTATCAGGTCTCATCAGGAGTGGCTGCATTGTCTTCCTCTGTGGCCTGATAAGGCTGCTCCACCCTCAGGGGGAGGTGATCAGAGAGCAGGCCAATCAGTTCATGTCAGAGACAGTCCCTGTTGCCATTACTATGGAACCTATTTGGACACTGAACTGCCATGGGCTACATCTGTGCAGGGGTTCTAGGTTATCTCCATAAATGGTCCTTGGTGGGAGTATCAGTCTCAGATCATACTGAGTGAGACATCCCAGAAGCAGAAAGACATAGAGGGTATATATTCACTCATAAGTGGATATTAGATATATAATATAGGGTAAACATACTAAAATCTGTACACCTAAAAGAAACTAATCAAGAAGGAGGACTCTGGCTAAGATGCTCAATCCCCATTCAGAAAGGCAAAGAGGATGGACATCAGAAGAGGGAGAAAATAGGAAACAGGACAGGAGCCTACCACAGAGGGCCTCTTAAAGGCTCTGCCCTGCAGGGTATCAGAGCAGATGCTGAGACTTGTAGCCAAACTTTGAATCTTATTAAAGAAGGGGGAGATAGTTAGACCTGGAGAGGCTTCTTGTGAAGCTCCATAAGGAGAGCAACAGAACCAAAAAATCTGGGCACAGGGGTCTTTTCTGGGACTGATAATCCAACCAAAGGACTCTTAAAACCAACAGCTTTCTTGTGATATTAACCAAACTGGTGGCCTGATATTCCCAATGATCCCAGGAAGCACAGCCTGAAATTTCATGGCACCATTTCTTAGCTGACACATACAACAAACTCAACAGAACCCCATGTCTGCTATTTTGACTAAGCTTTAAATAAAATAAAAATGTAATATTTGCCTCCCTTATTCATATAATGCATATAATGCATACTCAGACATGAGTTTCTTCTTCCACTAAAAACATCTTTCACTAGTTCTCCTCCACTGCATTTGCTGTTCTGTATACTGTGGTCTTAAGACAGCCCCTACTAATAACAACAACAATAAAAAACTTAATTGAGTTAAACCCACTCTTATCCATCAGATGAGTGCTTTTTATCTTCTTCTTTGTCCACCCTCACTAGCCTAGTCCTTTGGCTCTGCTTGCAAGCCCTGCTTTCTAAACACTCTCGGGCTGTAACACAATAAACCAGAGACATAAGGATATATGGGGAACTCTCCTGAAGGATCCTTGTTGTTATAAGTTGACTTCATAATACTCAGCTTGGAGGAAGCTTAAGCTGCTCTTGTGTGTGTTTTTTCGTGGCTACATTTGATGAGTACCCACTGGTATCTTCCAACTACATCTCTACCTTGTACTTATCCTTGTGCTGACTCCATTCCCATCCACACCCAGCCCCCAGCCCAGTCCCATCTCTGCTTTGTCATTGCTGCTTAGGTGATCCATTCTCTACATGTTCTTTTATGCTGGAAGGCCATTGTCTCATCCAGGACAAGTTCTTGTCAGGACATAGAATAAGTTTAGGCTTGTGTTTCTAGAAACAAACTCCTCTGTGGTCCCATGGAGGCCTTGTCTCCACAAGTGACAAAAGACAGCAATGAGTATCTGAAGACAGCAGAAACTTGCCTCCACTGAGCAGCCAAGCCAGATTCTCGAATAAACCTTTCCACTTTCTTAAGAGCTTGTAAACCCCATTTCCATTAGCAATCTATTGCCAGGTCCTAATGCCATGAGAAGAGGCCCTGCTTCAAAACGTACATCTCAATACAGAGCCACCTTTGGAATGCAATGTCCACTGTATCATAAGCCCTTACCCAAAACGGGTATTTGTTCATTCTGTTACATTGTATGCAGATAAAAGAAAAACCAGAAAGAGGAAGAAAATATTTCTTCAGGGTTTGAGCAATGTTGAAACAGGTTTGGAGAGCTATTCTACTACCTCGACTACATTCCAACTGCCATGCATTCACTCATTTGTTCACTCGGGAATATTGATTGACTGTGTGCACCACACACAGTTACTATGTTCAGCTCTGAGATCACAACAGTGAACAGAAAGAGTAATAGGCCCTGATAAAGAACTTGACACATCATCTACAAGAAAGACATCTGTTCCCATTTTCCTTTTACCTCTGGATCTGCCAGAGACATTACTGAGCTCTTATGTTTGGAGTTCAACATAGAAAATGCAATGTTGTCTTCCATAGCAGCCTGTACAAGTGTACAAGGCAATTAAGTGTGTGTGTGTGTGTGTGTGTGTGTGTGTGTGTGTATTACACACATATTGACAATCAGTTCTTGCCAAAAAAAACAAACAACAAAAAAGCCTGGAGTGTGTGATATGAGATTATTACTGAACCAAAGTCCTTGCCAAGGCTCTGTTATTGAAACCTGAAAGTTCACTTCCTCAGAAGTGTTCCTTGGTAGAGCAGCACGGGTCAGTAGGTGAGGCAATGGCATGGAAAGGACACTGGGAACATGAATTTTAATTTGGCTCTGCCACTGACTGTGACCTTGGTCAGGTCTCACACTTGTATCTCAGTTTCCCTGCTATAAAAGCAGAAGGGTTCCTACAAAGGTGGGCAAGTGTTGCTGTTGTGTTATTTGCTTTTCATTTAGAGAAGACATCTGCACATGTCTGTAGATAGGAAAGCTAAGTTAAGGAGGGAAACACACATAGAGAGAGGGAAAGAGAGAGCAAGAGGGGGAACACCAACACACACACACACACACACACACACACACACACACACACACACACACATACACATACACACACACAAACAGAGGTGTTTCTGGATTCAGCCAAATATCCAAAAGCCATCCAAGAGCTGGACCTGGGAGTGTGCAACTCTAATTTTTTATCTTGTTAAGTTCCTGGTCTGTGTTAAATATGAATTCAGTTTTAGTGTTTCTGATCTTATATCCCTTCAATTGTCTTTCACAGAACAGTTCTGTTGTGATTTCTTCCATCCTACAGTGAAGAAACACACACTCATAGATAGAGAGACAGACAGACAAAGAGAGAGGCATAAGGACAGAGACAGACAGGCATAAAGACAGAGACAAAGAAACACAGAGACATAAAGACATAGAGAGAGCAGAGAGGCAGACAGGAAGATAGAGAAGAGACAGAGAGGAGGGGGAGTTTTTTTTAAGCACTGGGGATCAAGTCCAAGACCTTGTAAAGGATTGGTTGGTGCTCCCCAGCTGAGCTCTGTCTTCATCCCTTTATAGTCTGACACAGCATCACTCTTCTGTGTAGTGCAGGCTAGCCTCAAACTTGCAATCTTCCTTCTTAACTCTAGAGTGCACCCAGCTATAAGCTGCCTTTTGAATTACAAAATACCAAATGCAAAAATTCAGTAGTGTTGCTGTGTAGCTTAAGGTAGCACAGAGAAAAGAAACAAAAATTCTTCTGAGGCGCAGTTGGGTGCCAGATACTATGTAGGCATTGAGTATAAAAAAAAAATAGGATATCATGTCATAGAAGGTCTACAAAGGGCAAATTGTTCTTCTAAATGTTTCTTATAACTCTTCAAGTAACTTCTCAGAGATAGCAATTGCTTAGAGAGATTTAAAAAACAAACTTCCTTAAACTTGCACAAGTTAAATAAGCAGAGATTTTACCCAAAGTTTCCAACCCTGGAGTCCATATTCTTAACCACTAAGTTACTCTGCCTTCCAAAGATGAATAAGATTAGATAGAACCTCCTGTGAAGAGGTTCACGGATGGATGAAGGAGAAAGATTCATAACTAACTGCTATGGGAGTACCGAGAAATGCACAGCCAAATTTATGCAGGGCTGGAGCAAATGGGTCTGCAAGAAAGTGTCACAAAAAACAGGGAACATCGCATGAGAGTGGGAGAAAACTGAGGGCTCCTAAAAGGATGTCCAGAGGTCCCAGAAAGAAGGTGAAGCCAGTGAGTTTGTAAAGCATGTTAAGAAAGGGTGATGTCCAGTGCAGTTGAGTATGCCATACAGATCAATCAACTCCTTTCTTAGGAGTCTTGAGGTGACCTAGAATCTGAGTGTGGACATGAGGGACCTCTGTCCATGGGGAATCTATACCAGTGAAAGTTTTATCTGTTTTACATCAACTTCTAAGAATACACTTGTGTGGTCAGGCCTGTCCATCCATCGTCCTTCACCCAACCTTAGCTAAGGTTTAAAATCCCATAATGGTCTTTGTAATACATACATGAAAGATTTTTCATTCATCATGGAAACAGCCACAGACTGATGGCACCTTTTAGAACATCTTTGTCTAAACAATTCTTTGTCTCCCAGCATCCCTGTTGATCCTACACTCCAGATGACACCAACATATAGGCAACAAATGAGTTAGGGTTCAGAAATGGAGCTGAAGAGCTAAAGGTCAAACAAGGAGAATAAGAAGGGAGCATCAGAATGTAGGCATTTCGATGGGGGAACATCCTCCCCTCAAAATTACCTCTCAAAGGTTTCTAATTGGTTCAGACCCAGGCTAGAAATGTTGAAGAAAAGTAATGTGAGGAAAGAAGATGGATTTTATTTCATAATGACATCCATCAGTGTTTTCCCCAGTCTTCATTTATAACTACATTTTCAGTTGTAGCACAGAGGAGTAATTATAATAGTAACTAAATCAAAATATATTCGGAACAAATCCATAGTTGAGTATTTTTGTGTGTATTGTATTGAATATGCTGGGTCATGAGTATGTGTGTGATTCATATACTAATTAATGTGGGGGGGTGTGGCCATGCACATATGTGCATATGATATATGTATTTGTTACTGTGGGTGTATATATGTGTATACTTAAAGTGAATACACACAGTATGTGTGTTTGTGAGAGAGAGAGAGAGAGAGAGTGTGTGTGTGTGTGTGTGTAGGCCAGATGTTGAAGTTGAGTATCTTTCCTCAGCCAAAGGATCTCTCACTGAACCTGAAGCTGAACACACCCAAAATAAAATGTTATTAACTGGATTCGTATATAGAAATTCAAAAACTCAGATGGCACTTACTTTTTCATGATTTCGAAGGTGGTCACAACGTAATACTTCTATTTCATCATAAGTCATGCCTTGAACAAGATAAACAAAGACCCAGCTTCTTCTAGCTTTAGACATTCAGTCTCCTGCTTCTTCAATACACGTTACTGCATGGGTATATTTGTGTTATGGGAACCAATCAGATCTTATTAAGTGAAACAAACAAAAGAGATAGAGTGATCTAGTCTTTTAAAAAGGATGCATCAAAGGATGACCCACGCTGTTAATATCAGAAGACATACTCTCTTCATTTTCAAAGGGAAGATGGTTGGGGGCTAAAACTCTTAAGTGAAAAAGAAAAACTCAGGTTTGTAATACGAATGACAATAATTCTGTAACTAATAATTTCTCATTTGTTATTTTCAAAATGTTTAGTATTTTGTCCTTTAAAATAGGTATTGTCTTCCTTTTCTGTTTGAAGAAATCCTGCCTTTGAGAATTTAGGTGCCTTATCCAAATACACAGAGCTGAGAAATAACAAAACATAGACTCAAACTCATATCCTTACATGTTTTAAGACTGGGTTTCCATATTGTACTTAGTGTCTGAGAGTAAATAGGTAATGTACACAATCAGAAATCTAGACTTGAAGACTGTGTCCAAATACACACTTTAATACTCTCTCAGAATCCCCAATTCTCTGTCAGACTCTCTCACTCAAAGAACTCATCTCCAGCCTTAGTTCAGAGCTGAGAGCCACAGGACATCAAAATCATGCATTCTATGTTCAGATACTTTTTATTGATTCCTAATGTTTTGATGTATATGTAGTTATGTGTGGGTGTAGGGGAGGGATTCTAACCTGGACTCATGACCCCATGTCGAAAACAAAACAAAACAAAAAAACCTCTCTTTTCACCCTGTGAGCTTTTGTGTTCCAGAATACCAACCACAGTATCTGATCCCTGATGCTTGTCTCTCTGGATAGGGGCTCCTTCCTAGCTTATCTTTGTTTCAGCAGACTTCACTGGAATTAATCAGTGATCCACCTGCCAGGACCTTTTATGCTGAACCAGCAGGTCCCAGGCTCAGGCTCTCTGGCTTTATTTCCCTGGTCCATTGTTTCCATGCTTTGAAGAATTGGTCTGATTTTTTCAAAGGCCCCAAATCAGTTTGAAGCTTTTTACAAACCCCCAAAGTGAAGATGGTAACAGGTTGATTCCACAGATCATGTCACGAGTCAAAAGTAGAAGGTGAGCAGTGGGGAGCACCGAGCCACTCGAATGTCATTTTGTCAAAGGCACTTATCCGTGTCTGGCCTACCACTCCTAATCTGGAATCTCCTAATCTCTTCAAAATCAGAGCCCTGAGCTTCTTTCCATCTTAGAATCTGCAGAATGCTCAGCACAGTGCCTTGTCATTCGCCCTCAACATTTACTGAAGTGGTGAGTTAGTTGACTAATGCTTGATGAACAATTGGCAAATAGGCTTTTCCCATGGTCCTCTTCATCCCACCCACAAACAGGTAAATAATAAACACCTTTTGCCTTCTATAAGCAAGCATTCTTCATCTCTGAGTTTTCTGGGTTTCAGAACCCTGGAAATGATGGTCTTGGAGAGTGACAGACTTCTGCAATTTTACAAGCCTTTCCAGCTATATCTGGGCAAATGAAAGTGAAATACAACTCATGGGAACAGGAAATGAGCAAAGAACATTCTCGGTTCCATTACGAATTTAGGAATGAACGTAAAAAACAACACAGAACTTTGCAAAGGATGAGGCTGGGCCCTGGGCACTTTAGGATAGACCAGCCTTCCTCTGCCTGAACAATGGCATCTGACCACCGAGGAGCGAAGGGGGCACGTGCATCTTTGAAAGTCCCTGATGTGTGCCTGAGAGAAGTGGGGGCAGAGAGGGTGGACTTAAAAGAAGACTTATATTGTTCACAGGGCCTTTCAAGCATGGGCGGGGTGGAATTCCATCTGTTAGTTCAATTCGGTTCACTGAACCGGTTCAGTCTGAATGGTTCACTGGGTTGTGACACTGGGTAGAAATTACAACTAATGTTTAAAACAACCTTTATGCTATCACTTATGAAACTCTGTGGCTGGATCATGTAAAGTTTTCAGCTCCCTTTCTTGCTGATCTGTTTCCAGGGCATCTTTCCTCTTGTTAAAAAAACAAGTAAATTAAAGGTAAAAAAATAAAAAATAAAAAAAGCACCACCACCAACAACAACCAGAAAGAGGAATATATTTGCTGAGCTCTGCTTTGCACACAGACTTGATTTGTGCATGACAAACACAGGAAGTTACTTGGCTATCAACCGGGGTTTGCATTTAACTTGGTCTCCTGGTCAGGAGCTCTTTGCATGTAGCAGGAGCAGCCTTTGCAGTAGCTTAGCAGATACTCTACCTTGAGGAACAGGTAGAATTCCACTCTGTCTGCTTGAGTGACTCCCTAAACAATACCAAGTTATTAAGCTTTTCAGTACTGGGAAGGTGCTGGGGGAGGGCCCTGTATCTGATATTTGTCCACTGGCAGCCAGTGAAGGTCTGTGGCAGGCCTTTGCAGGTGGCCAAATACTCACCCAAAATGACCATGGTCTCCCTCAGCTCATCATTCTCATTCACCTGAAGGAGAAAAGAATAAAATGGCAAAATACAGCCATGATGTGAAGCGGCAGATAGACACACAGCACATGGGGCTGAATGAAGGAAGTCCTGGGTGTAAAGTTTGGCACACAGCCCTCCCACTGCACTTTTTGTAGCCTACCTCAAAAGTGCCAGACCAATTTTGTTTTGTTTTTTAATAGTGTAAAGGAAGCATGTGAGCTTGGTGGAGGGGGGAAAGGCTTCAGGAGGATGTCTGCCATATGCACTAGAGATCTAAGCAGAGTGTGAGACAGTATCTAAGGCAGGAACTATGGCTAAAGGAAGCCCCAAAGCCCTGTGATCAGACATTCACCATCATCACATGTGACTAACAGGTTGTTCTTAATGGTGAAGTGCTCAGTGTACAAGCATAAGGACCTGAGTTCAACCAAAGAACCCAAGCAAAAACCTGAGTGGTATGTACTTGCTACCCCAGTCCTGGGAAGCCAGAGACAAGCAGTTACCTGGGGTTCCATAGCCTGATCAGTGAGCCCCAGGTTCCTGGGAAAACACTGTATCAAATGACAACAGAGTCCTTTGGACACACAGATACACCACAAACTAAAGCTCCACCAAATAAAAGATACTGATTTGTTCACAAATAATTGAAATATTGCAATTGAAACAGAGAGCTTGTAAGTAGCATTTTGCCATTTCTCACTTCCTATTCATCTCCCAAACTGTTGAATTTATTCTGGTGTTGACTTTCCCATATTGCTCTCAAGAACTGTCCTTCTCAACTGTGTCTTGTCTCCCTTCAATATCGCCCCAGGTACCGTCACGGTCAAGGAAGGTGGGCTGGGACATTCTCACCGTAATGTGCCTATGTCTGAGGCAATCTAAGCCCATTCATATTTCCAGGGCAGTTGCTCCTCTGGACTTGTGCAGTTGGCTGTCAGACAGTTGTGTCTTGGCCTTGTCTGCTTGTGCTTGTCTCGAGTTCAGCTGTCCTAACTGTACTCTTCTCCATCACAGGGACTGGACAACCATGTGGTCTTCATTAATACAGAGGGAACTCTGTATTGTCAGTCTTTAATTTTTATCGTATTTTCTCTTTCATTCACCCTCTCCCTTTCCAAAATTTCTCATTTCAAACAGTAAATCACTAGTCAAACTAGTTTTTGTCAGAAGGAAACTAGATGATCTGTAAAGCAACTTGTCTATGGACTGAAGACTTGGTACATTTCTATTTTTATTAAAAATATTTTATTTTAGATCTGTGTGTAGATACGTCTGTCTACGTGTGTACAGATGCCGGCAGAGGCCAGAGGAGGGTAGAGTAGGATTCCCTGAAGCTGGAGTTTCAGGCATGTGTGAGCTGCCCAACATAAGTGCTAAGAACTGAACCCAGGTCCTCTGCAATAGCAACGAACACTCTTGACTGTTCAGCTTTAAAAAGCAACTAGCCACAATGTTGAGCAATAGAAAGGAAGCAGGAAGAGAGGGAGGAGCCAGAGGACAGGAAGGTGGGAGGCAGAGGAGGAGGAGAGAAGGGCAGAGAGAGAGCAGGGAGAGCAGAGCTAGAGGAGTCTTGGAACAATGTGGAGAGATAGACTGGACCTAATATATCACTAAATGCAAGTATAATGTGGGAAATCTAAATGTTAGGAAACTATGAGGGCTTGGAGTGTTAGGATGGAGTAACGATCACCCAGCATTGTGTTCTAGGTTAATTAAATAATAAAAAAGAGTATATATGGTGCTTTGCATACTAATTACCCCATCAAACAAAAAGTGCCAGAAAAAAATCAGAATACATGGTAGGTAGGTATGACTTTTTATTAGATGCAAAAGGAAATGCTTCTGTAGCAAGGGCTCCGGGACTAGCAGGAAAAAGAAACCATGCAGGCAAAACAGCCACACTGAGATGCTCTGAGACCCATCTGCAAAACACAGATCAGACACTGGTATGTCTGCTGGTTAGCCCTTGACTGTTTCAGAAACTGAACTGGTGACATTTAGGAAATCACAGTGTGCTTAAAGATTGCTGGCAAGCTTTACAAAAAAGAAAAGGGAAAAAAGGAGGAAGGTCACACATCACTAGCTTCTTGGAATCTCTGGAAGACAGGACTGACCATGGTGACCAGCGGAAAACAATCAGCACTCTATCCTCTGAATGTCTCTTTTGTGGGAAAGTATTTGATGGTAGCATGTGTTAAATATTACCAAAGTTTTAAGACAGGTACATTTGAAGAGGTTAGAAAATGTCGAATTGTTTCCCAGAAAAAAAAAAAAAGAACCCATTTGCCCATTCAAGATATAGCACATGTCAAGATGTCTGAAACCTTCCAAATAGAAAATGAAAATAGACATTTGCTGGACACCTACTGTGTTGCAGGCATGCCACACACTTGCAGTCATTGAGTCTCTACTCAGCCCTGTAAGGTAGATATGTTGTCCTCATTTACTACTTGAAGAGGCTGATGCGCACCGAGATTAAGCAGATCACTTCAAATCACTCAGCCGGGAAGCAAGAAGGGGAACAGAGGTTCAAGCTCAGTGCAGTTACCACCAGTGCCCACACTCTTGCCATCTCTACACCAGGGCTCCCGAAGAAACTACTGTAGCTGCCTGGCCCTCACATCCTTCAAGCTTTCCTTCCCCTCAGGGTGGGCCCCTACCTCTGAGCCACCTTGAAATTTTTGCCTTCCAGCTTTACAGATCCCTGCAGAGCAGATCCTGGATCCTTTCCTTCAAAGCAAGGTACCCACCTTTTATGTTACAACTTTGCAGGCATTTGGATTTCTCCCAAGTGCTCAGCCTTAAGCTGAAGGGCCCCGGGTACAAGGAGAAACTCCAGAGAAGAGAGAGGTTTCCCTGCTCTCTGACCCATGCCTAGCTCTGTACAAGCTATCCCAAGTGCATATGTACCTTTAAATATAGCTGTGCAGTGAACCATGCAGAGTTCAGCAACATCTTTTGGCTAACTAGCTGACATTTTGGTACTTAATAAAAGTGGACAGAGCCTGGGGGAGTCAATTACAATAAAGGTACTGAGCTAGAACTTCACAGGTAAAGAAGAAGAAAAAGAAAAGAAAAGAAAAAAATGGAGAGTTAAAGGAAAAAGAGTAACAAGTGCACCTCAGCAGTCATTAGCTCCTATCATGACTAAAGCTCCTACAACCTTTCAATGATAGAACGTGCACATTATGACAGCTAGCATATTTTAAATACCCTATATAGGTAGGCGCGCGCGCGCGCGCGCACACACACACACACACACACACGTGAGCGCGCGCGTGCCGTGCGTTTAAAATGAAATGTAGTTTAATGTTTACAAATAGTTTTTTTAATTTAAGTAAATTAAAGTTACTTGACACTAAGCTCTTTATAATCGTCCCTGAAGGGAGTTTTTACATCCCGAGGTATCGCCAAATCAAAGCACCTCACGCTCCAGTGGTAGAACTATTTTGGCCTTCAGAGAACAAATGGCCCGGGGAGCTGACCAGAGGCACTTCCTGGGGATCCATACGAAGCCCACTGGTGATTTCTATCACCGCCCCAACGGGATCCTGATGTTCAGCACAGCCTTGTCAGGTTCCCCTATGACATTTACTCAATGTGTTGAGATGCTGTTACGAGGAGTTGAGCAGCCTGAATGTGAGCTGGGGTGTGGCTCAGTGTGGTGGTGTTTCTTTCATAACATTACCGAAGGTCAGGGTTGAATCCCCAGCACCCTGCAAAGCAGCTGTGGTGAACTATAAGCCTAGCACGTGGGAGGTCACGTGCTAATGAGAGCTGGAGGTCAGCCTGGAATACGTAAACGGGAGATTGGAGGGCGGAAGCATAAGCATGTTAGCAACAGACACTCTTTGTGCTTTACGTTCAAAGGACACTGGCAGTCCGGATGTGGTGGCACAAGCCTTTGGGTTCTCTGTGAGCTCTAGGCCAGCCAGTGCCACACAGTGAGTCTCTGACTCAAAAATAAAACAACACATATTGAGTGTTTCGAAGTACTTAATTACATACCTGCTGATATTTATTGGAAATAAGAGGAAGATATTTTTAAAATAACTTAGAAATTAATTTAAAGGTAATAAACTTATTATATGTCAAAATAAATTACACTTCTGCGAAAAGTAATTCACGTTACCCAGAGCAGTTAGTTGGAATAGTGGCATTGCTTTTCATCTGACTAAACAGATGGCAAATTGGCTGGATTCTCATGCTCATTTTAATATGTTGCTATAGTAGAAGTATATAAAGAAAGTTCAGACTAATCCAGGCACATAGGAATGGAAAGGCCACATTACTGGCTACATGATAAAATTTTAGATATCTTTTTAATCCACTTCCAAAAGTCAGTCACCTCTTCCACATCCCACTTTATGTGTAATGTAAAATCATATTAATGAATATTTCATACATATGTTAATAATTGGTCTGCTTTTCGTGAGTCTTTACATGGTGTGGTGTGTGTGTGTGTGTGTGTGTGTGTGTGTGTGTGTGCGCGCGCCTGTAAGGTCAAATGTTCATTTTTAGAAATGACTGTTTCAAAGGCTGGGATATTATTCAGTGGTAGAGTTTTTGTCTAACATACATGAGTCCCTATGTTACCTGAGGGTGAGCGGAGATTGCTTCATTAATCTGTGTGTAGGTCCTAAACACTAGCATTCATCATTATTCAACATTTACAAAACCCCATGAGTAATAATCCCCTCAAGCTCATCACAAGAATATCTAAGTAAAATGCATTGTGAATATACGTTTCCTGGGTTCTATGTGACGTTGAGAGTTCAAACTGTATCATTGATAATGAAGCTGTAGTGTTATCCTTAAAATGGCAGGTTCGTTTATAGGAGAAAATGTTCTACCATATATGCACATCTATCAGTCATAGGATCAAACCAAATCGTTGTCTGAGGTGAGTGGTTAGTTTAGCTTGCAACTTCAACAATTGCACAATTTTTTTTTGTTTATTTTAACCAGACAACCATTAAATGTCAGTATGCAGAAAAACTTCCTATTTTTTCACACAATTATTAAAAGTTGTATTTTAAGGGATAAGGTTTAATAAAGTGAATAATTTAATACCTAACTTCCTAAAGTGAAAGAGACAGTTTCTTTACACATAGCACAACGTTAAAGAATAACAGTGACTACCCAGTAAGCCCAGTGACTACTCAGTAAGCTCTCAGTTGACCTCTCCCGTGGTCACCAACAATTTTGGCCTTGTTGCTTGTCTACAATCATTACTAATGTAAACCCAGTGAAAAGGCAGAGAAATATTTATGCTGTTTTAAAAATAAAGTTTGATTTCTTGAACCCCTGGAAGACTACAAGTACTTCTAGGTATCTGTAGGCTATGCATTGAGAACCAGAGTTCTTTATATAGGTACAATCCCACACATCTGTGACTTCAAAAACAGAACCCATACCGAAAGGTCTGGCTCCTTGTGTTTGAGAATTTTCCCATGGGATCATCTGTGTTGCCATTTACAGGGCTTGCAAGTTCCATGTCGGTAGGAGAGTACGTAGTACTGCTTGTCTGGGCTACTGTTGTGCCTGCCTGGTTTTGGGTCCTTGTCCAATAATGACTTAAGTTCTTACCTATCTGTGTCCAACAGAGGTGGATTACTAAACTACCTCAGAGCAAATATTGTGTCTTATTCATCAAAATCCCAGCACACGAGATAGGGCAGGTTTAAGGAGGCAAATAATAAGGGAAGTCTTGACTTCCCCAAACCTGAACTTCTTAACTAAGTTCACCTTCATTTGATTATTGCTGCTGTTATTTTGGGGAGAACACCAGAAGCTAATGTGAAGGAATCTGCAGGCCACAGGTTGGATTATTGCAGATAGCATCATCCACTTTGCTGACTTCCATTTTCTCTTTAAAGATGTATTGCCACATTCCTCCTATCGAGAGACATGTGGGCTGTGTGGCTACTCTTTCTAGTTCTTATTCTCTTACTACACCAGAGGTCAAGGGCACCTTGCTTTTGAGTCACCACAAACTTGTTCGGGACTTTCTGCATATAGATTGGCAGAAGACCTGGGAATTATTTCAAATCTTGTGTGTCTTCAGCTGCATGAACTAAACAAAGTCACATGATCATAGCAATTTAAATTCGCCTAAACAGATGCTTTTGCCAGATTCCTCAACTATAAATTTATTTTCTTTTTTTCAGGGGAAAACTAGCATATCAACCAGTGTTTACATACATCTGTGTTTTATAAATTATTTTGTACTGACTTTCACTCCTTTTTATATTCATAATAAGCATCGTCTCTAGGGGACTTCTTTGCCAGTTTTTGGGCTAGGAAATCAACAAAGTACTGATTGATGTAAACAAAAACTATTAGCAATCATATTCATTCTCCAGGTAGAGATGAGAAAACTGAGGCTTGGGGGAGTAAGTAATCTGGCCCCGTAGCCGGTAAACCACAGAGGTAGGTCTTGAGCACAGTTTTAGAACTCCAAAGTTTGAATCTTTTCCACTACAGCACACTCTTGGAAATTTAATTTTTATTCTTCTTATTGAAAATACTCCAAATTCTTTATCAGACTTTTGCCTCGAAACACTGTGGTTTGCGATTTGCTGGTTTTGGAAAGCTTATGAAAAGATTAAGAGTCTTAGGATTGGTGTTATTTTTTTAAGAGTCTCCGGA
This sequence comes from Psammomys obesus, assembly GCF_907164565.1. NCBI lineage: Eukaryota > Metazoa > Chordata > Mammalia > Rodentia > Muridae > Psammomys > Psammomys obesus. Next base: position 14,283,727 of record NW_026596069.1, read on the forward strand.
GTTTAAAAAAAGAAAGTATCATCAAACCCTGAAATATTTGGTTAGAGTGACAACTCTAAAAAACTACTTGGTTAATACTTTTAATAAATTGAGCACTGGGCTAGGCATTAGGCTACTGAAAGTCTCTTTGTACTATTTTTTTCATAACCTAAAATATTTTCATTTTGATATATTCTATTCAAAATACTACTCAAGCTGTATTTAGTAAACTAATGAAATTTAAAAACCTGATTCATATTACAAGCACAATAAAAAAATGTGTTCAGGAACCTTTTAAGTAAATTTTTAGATGTTATAGCTGTATTCTTGGAAACTTCTACTCTCCTATTGATATTTAATAGTGACATAGAAAAACATGGGCCTTGTAATTGTGACCCAATCACTCTCTGGGTCCCTGTGTTTTATTAAAATGAATACAAGTCAATTCTTGAAGTGTATCTGTAAGTCAGTATTAACCTTTGTCAAATGTCTTAGTATCAAATTTATAGTCAGAAAGTTGAGTTTTGTTTTAAATAAACTCCTGTCTCTGTGGAAATGAATTTGGCTTAAAGCTCCCATTGATTTTATCCCTAGCTCATTAGTGAATCACATTTAAAATATTATACACTTAAGTGCTCATTTATTATTTCTTTTGCCAACTATAGTTTTTGATGCAAGATAAGCATCAACAGAGAAGCAAAGAAAATAATAAAACACAATTTAGCAAGTGTTTCTTGCCCTATTCCTGCAAAGGATACTTGCGTCCATTCAGATGGGATATTTGACTTTATTGCATAATCAGAGCAGGTTTTGCATGTCAGCACTTCAAAGAGTGAAAACAGGTATGATTATTAATGCTAAGACTGAGTCATGATATTACCTGACCCAGTTATCTACAGACTAAAGATGCATAAGATAAAAGTAATATAACTAAATGTTCAATTGCCAACATCTGGAAATCTCTCTAGTATTTCACTTGGGTGAGTACATTAAGGAATATTAACTTTTAAGCATTCTTAGTGTGCTGATGTGAAGATATAGCTAGATTGCCTCTAGAACATTGGCTCTCAGATGTAAGCCGCGATCACAATTGCTTAGAAAAGTTTTAAAGACAGAAAATGTTGCCGTCCTCCAGCTTTTCCAGACTTTCTATTAGATGTGGGAGAATGTTCAAGAATCTGCATTTGTACAAGTTTCTGTATGATACTGTTATGAATTGCCCAGTGTGGGAAACACTTGGGGCATCTCTATTTTAATATAGCCAAAATTACACTAGATGTTGGGTTGCAAAATTTTATAATGAATCACGTAGTCAAGTGAACTGTTGCCAAAACATTCGTAAGTGTAGCAGTGAAAGTATGTGTAGCTGAACCTACGACTGATTTAGGAAAATAAGAAAACATGGACAAAACCTTTAATAAAAGGCTTAAATAATGGAGCAAATGAAAGAAGGGGAAAGAAGAGTTTCATAGGCTCATTGCGTTTGCATATCATCATATCTGTTTGTGATGATAAGCTTCAAAAGTGTCACTCCTGCACAAATACAATGACTTCACAGTGTCAGATTTGGATATAGAGAAAATGGAAAAGAAAAAAAAAAAACCTAACGGAATAAAACAAAGACACGAGCTGAGGTTGCAGCTAAGTTTGAAGGTGCTTGCTGAACAAACATGAGGACCTGAGTTCAGTTCCCAGGAAGCTGCTCATAAACCTCCATGCAATAGCAGGCGTCTGCATTCCCACACTCTGGAGGCTGAGACAAGCAGACCGCTGGTGTTCGCAGTCTGATCCAATCAGTGAACTCCAGATTCCGCACACGAGAGGCCCTGTCTCAAAAAAGGTGGACAGTGATTGAAGATGACAGCTGGCATTGCTCTCCACACTTACATATACACACATGTGCATACGTGCCTTCATACATACATGTACATTTGTATACGCATGCACACACAAACACATACACAGAGAGAGAGAGAGAAATACACTCCTTCCTCAGGATAAAAAGAACACTTTAAGCAAGCTTTGAGGAACTTTAAGACATTGTCTTTCATCCATATGTAACAGTCCTAGGCTTAAGTCTGAAAATGGTTAGGTAGGTGGAGCATGGAAAACATCACTAAATAATCAGTTGCTAGAATAGACAGTCTAGATCCTTGCCTGTGCAGCTTTTGAGGGGCTATGGCCCTCCTAGATTCCCTTGTCCAGCTAGTCATGCACACTGATCTGCTCCCTGCAGTTAATCAACAGAAGTGCATGTCCCTTTCTGAAACTGTAGGTGACCCTGATTCCCGAGACCACAGAAACTTAAAATCAATACTGTTGTTCAGATACAAGTCTTAACCCCACAGTTAATGATAACACGTAGGGGAAGGAGGTGATGCCCACAGCAACCCCAGCATCCTAAACTAGCTCTACATCAGTTAGTGATCTTTGTCAGTTCTTGTGATCTTTTGGATTACAACAAAACCATCCTGGTAAGACATAAAATGTTTTCAGTTGAGCTTGGTATGTAAAAGAGATCCACTTAGGCAGTCTAGATCCAGTGCTGTGGTTTCTGAATTCATCAAGTTCCCAAATCCCTTCCAGCATCACAGCCGGCCATCGCAAGTTCATCAAGGCCTATCTTGATGAACATGGTTGTGCAGCTGGGCTTCATGATGAGAGGCATGTTCTAACAGCACAGTGGAGGACGGAAAGAAGGACAAGTTCCTAGTCAGTCCTGCCTTGAGGAGACTTCGTAAGTCTCCCACCCAAGCCCATCTTGCACACGTGGCTGTCAGGAAGGTTGGGAGTATTAACGTGTCAGCAAGGAAACCAAGTAAAAGTTAAGATTCTGTTAGTAAAAGGAAGACAGACATTTGGTTCCATCAGATACAAAGCAATTAAAGTTCTTACCTTCCACCATAGGAAGTGGTTAAAGGGGACCCCCTCATCATACAGCAACATCACACCCACTGAGCGTTATCACTTCTTGTGGAACACAAGAGCTACCCAGAAAGCATAAATTCAGAGGCTGAGATTGCGATTTTGCACCCCAGGTGGTGTTTGTGATTGAGTGGTTGGTAAAAGCCACTCTTTGAGACTCTCTACAGCTTTGTTACCCTTTGTCTGCAAGCCCTCTGCCACTGCTTGGCATAGTGTTGATCATCCCCTATTTAACCACAAACCAACTTGCTTTGTTCCTCTTTAACTGTTTTATTCTCTGTAATTATATCTGGCAAACGGGCATTGTCTCACACCCTCAAATGCTTGTTCCATTGATACAGAAAAGTTAGATCAATGATAGATGGATTTCTAGGAATGTAGTTAAGTCCTTCTTTGAAGGAAGGGCATAGCAAGCTTTCCCAGGAGGAGTTAACCTGAGCTCCAGGTTGGATCTGTGCCTTTTATGATGCCAGTAGCTAGAAACGGCCAGGGTCAGGCACCACAGTCAATCTAACAGTGAGTGATTAACAGCCGAGCGCAATCTCTAGTGCTTTATTCCAAGCCCCTGGTCTGCCTCCTCTTTAACACTCAGGTAAATGTCAAAAATGCACCCAGGGATTATAGCTGACAAGGGGTAAAAGCCTTCATGTTGTCCTCCAAAGGTTAGGGTTTCCTGGCCCAGTTGGAGGCCCCAGTCTCCAATAACCATTAATCTACTCTCTTCTGGTAGGGGTGAGCATATTTATGGCTGCAGTCACTAAAGGGTGAAATAAAGATTAGTTTTTAGTTAGGAACGCAAAGCTTTTGAGATCAATACAAACTCACTGCCGAAATCAATCTAAAGTTTGGAATTTTTAAGTAAAGATTTACTAGGCTTCCTTGTACATTTAATTTTCCAAAGGGAAAATAAGCCCAGAAATGTAACATAGTAATCAAATTGAGTAAACACCAGCCACTCTGAAAGCTGACCTGGGTTATGCACATATCAAATAAGTGTGGAAAGCAATGAAAATATCCATAGTGTAGATTGCAAGTTCTCCAATAAACAGGTAAAACCAAAACACGCATATAGATTTACATGATAAGAATCCTAGCAGATATACTTTGTCTACTCAAAAATGTAAATAATCAATAGACATTAATAATAAAGTTATCCATGCATTTCCTTATTACTGTGCATATTAAGTGTTTCAATTATTTGCACTTAGATAAATGTATAGCCATAATTTTACAAAAGCTTTCAAAAAGACAGAATTTTTCTGAAAAACAAAAGCTACTGTTTGGATGAAAGAGTAAGTGGGCTGGAAATACATGGCTTGTTAAAGTTCTCTGCCGTTCATGTTTGATGCATGTATACAATTTATTATACAGTTTCTTGAGATCTGACAAAGTAATTGTCTGGCAAACCATAGCTTTAATGACTTTTTTCTGTTTCATGTGAAAGGACTGTAGGTAGTTTAGGAAAATGGCTTACTAGATCAACGTCAATGAGGACTCTTCTGCTTGGTACATGTCTGTAGGTTGGGAAGATTTGGAGATTTTTTTTCCCACAGGACTATAGTTCCATGTAGTGAATTTATTTCTTCAGCGAAGTGCATGAGGTTCGCAGTAAGCTATAACTTGCGGAATTATTTAAGCTACCCTTTACAGTGGAACTGCATTTCTTCTCTGTTTGGAGGAATGAGAGCACCCTCCAACCTCCAGAAAAGACCAGAAATAGAGAAGACCAGAAGTTGGCTGCGTGAAAGAAGAGGGAGGATACTGGGGGTGGAAGTATAGATACTGGAGAATACTTAGTTTTTGATTGGGCTCTTGCGATAAGAGCTTTGTGCTGTCTGCAGTTATCAGAGTGTAAGATTACCAGATCGCCTTAATCATCTCTGCTGCCAGCCTTTGTTTGGAGCTATTGGCCTGACACCAGAGCGAGATGCAAAGCCCTTTGTCCTACATTGTGTTCTGTCCACTCATGGGACAGGAACTTCAGTGTTAGGGATGGTTGCTGCTCTCTTTGAAATATTTAGAGGGTACCACACACACTGTCGATTCTTCGTGCTAGTACTAGCATCTTATACACATTGCTACATCTTTTTTTTTTTTTTTTTTGGAAAGCATGAGTGTATATTCCTAAATAGAATCTACACAGGTCATAGGAGGTATGTAATATTGTCTACCTCACTAAAACTGTTACACAGTGCTAAAATTACATTTTAACTGATGCTATTCACCAAAGACCGGCAAAGTAATTCTTAAGCTGTCCAAAGTTCATGTACATATTAATTACATATAGTACCCATATGTGAAAATATACAATGTGGTTAAATAAGCTATATTTTTGCTATAATTAGATATATTCATATATTTTAATAAATTCTTTCTTTTCTAGAAGATTTATGTTACAACCAAGATCCGTTCACATACTCTGGGGGTTGCTGTCATGGGGTCCTTAGAATGGAGCAATAAGAAGTGAAAGTGGCTGGTTGCTATCATGAATATGTGGATTTTGGAAGCCAGCTTAGGAGTTCCCAGACTGGAAAAGTTTCTGGGTTTCTTCTAGATCTCTCAGCCATACTGAACGATGGGCCTCAGTGATTAAATCTGATAGCACCGCATGCTCTTCCAGTGTGTAACACTCAAAGCATTCCTTCTAAGACTCCATTTATGATAACCTAAATTACATAACACATACACAGGATTTTTGACAAGTGAATGATGAATAAATGTATTGAAGACTCTTTATGCATCAGTAAAATTGGAATAAGAAAATCTAATTCCCCCATCCCGGCAGTGAGAGATTCATTTTCCCAGTGGCTCCAACCAGTAAGTTCGACCCTTACAAGCCACAAGATTTTCCAGGCTGGACTGGGTATGAGATGTGCAAACAGAAAAAAATAGAGAAGAACCCAAGTAAGATTCTAAAGAAGAGGAAAGCTCTGAAAGGACAACACTGAAAGAACCAAAGTCCTACTTCATAAGAGAAGGTTCCTAAACTATAGAGTACAAAAGAAAACCTATATTTAGTCCTATTTCTTTATTCTTCAGAAAAAAAAAATTCTTTTATTTCCATGAGACCTTCTTAGAGATGTGGTAGGCTTCTCAAAGAAATAAACGTGGTGTAGACGCATGGACAGATAACATATTTTCCATTATTTAATGAATTAAAACTATTAAAAAGCTGGCCCTACAGCAAGTACCCTAGAAAAAAGGAAAATGGCAGAAGGTGCTAAAGGTAGTAGGGACACATAGTAGTAAACTAATTAACTACCTGACACAGGTCAACCAAAATCTTAGCTTTCACTTTGACTGTGTCCTCTTTGATTACTCAAAACTTTGTCATGCCATCTCCCAGGAGAAAATAAAACATAAATAAACTCAGTTTTCTTTTAGAATGATTCATCAATCCTATTATGAATACTTTGGAGCACTTCCTTTTTACTATTAATATTTTTATTATTAATATTTTGGAGTATTTCTTTCAGCTTCCCATCAGTGACATGATGTATCTAAAAACACCTTCTTAAACTTTCTTCCCACGTGAGCAGTAAGATTTCAAGTTTTCAAAAAAAAAAAAAGATTTCAAATCTTCATGGGCAACGAAGCATCTTAAACACCTCCATCTTCCTCAAGGACTTTGCAATAGCTGCACATGATCTCTACAGAACAAACAGCTGCCTGTCCTACACTTTCTTATCTTGATGATGTGTGAGTCAACAAGTCCCAACAGAGGGAAGTCAGAATTCATCATTTATAGGAGAGAAATAGGGGTGAAAGAGCAGAGGGAGAAAAAATAAAGAGGAGAGGCAAGGAGGCACAGGGTTTCATGTGACTAGAAAACCAAGAAAATTAACAGAGTGAAATACAATAAGATAAATATCTTTACAGCTAGAATTAAATCCCCACAGAGAACTTAACTAAGTCCTTAATACCACAACCATGTTTATTTCTATAATTGAGCTCCATACAATATGAAGACGAGATGAAAATACTCAAATTTGTATTTGTCATGTTGTTTTGGCCAAGGCTGAATGTTACTATGGGATTTTGATTTCTTTTTTTAAAAAAGCAACATTTAGTTAATGGACTGCCTCTTAAAAAATAAAATGAAATACTCAACAGGATTCCTTATTAACTCACTCCACTAAAGCCTAAAATATATACAAGCTTTCAGGCTATGTCTCTACAACATGACACTATCAAATATAGAATTTGAATAGCTTAAAAAAGTATTATGAGTTTGCCATTATGAAACCAACAGTAGAGTATGGGTGGAATATAAAACTAAGAAAAATAGAATAAAAAAAATAAGAGAAAACAGAATTTATGAAAATGAGAAGTGAGAGAACTTTGCACTAACATTAAAGGAGCTAAGAAGACAGAAAACGAATCTAAGATATAAGCAGGTCTCCTTGGGTCCAGTGTCTCCATGAAAATGATGAATTCTGAAACAGAACAATATTTGATTATTAGCATCATAACTATTTCACTAAAAACTTAGATGATTACTTTCCATTAACTATAAAAATTACTCGTAGATATTCTGACAGAGAGATACACATCTTCATTTATTTTATTTATTACAATTTATTCACTTTATAGCCCCTCTGCAGACCTCTCCCTTTTCTCCTCCCAGTCTCACCCTCCCTCCCTCTTTTCTACCTATGCCCTTTCCCTAGTCCCCTGATAGGGGAGGATGTCCTCCCCTTCTATCTGATCCTCGTTTATTGGGTCTCATCAGGGCTGGCTGCATCATCTTCCTCTGTGGCCTGGCAAGGCTGCACCTCCCAGGGGAGGTGATCAAAAAGCTGCCATTGACATTTTTTAAGAATGAGTAAAGGAGGGGAAATATTGTCACAAATAAAAAGAAAAATTTGAGGGAGGAGAAATTGATTAGAATAATTTGCAACTTCAGGTGATAAGTCTTTATGATAAAGATATGTTGTCCTGGTTAAGAGGGGAATGTTCCATTTTTTTTTTGTTGTTGTTGTTGTTTTTTTTTTATGAGCATTCAGAATTTATCATGCCTACAATAAAATATTCTACAATCCTTGAAAACTTTTGACATATGTAAAACAATTTTAGCAAATACATATTTCTCTTAATACACTCAAAATACTTTCACATTCTTGATCTGCTATCTGTATATAACCTACATTAAAGTGGTGACTGCATGAGTCCTTCCGGCCCCCAGCCTCCAGTCTATTTTCAGGAGAGAATGAACGCACTTTTCCCTCTCCCACAGCCCTAAATTCTCAACTTATTTTACTAAGATGTTTCCCAACTGACTGTTGGAGATTGTGTTTTAGCCACTTTTTTTCAGTTCACCCCAACAGAGCAGTCAGATGAAGGTCCTGCTCTATGTAACCCTACATACAGGGAAACTGAGACAAGACCTGAAAACAAAACAACAAAACAAAATGATGGTGTAGAGTCACATGGGGTATGAGAGTCAGAAGCCACAGACAGCATATCCTCTCTCACCTTGGTCACTGGAATAAAGAAAAACTGACAACAGAGTACTTTTAGAGTCAGAAATAGGCTCAGCTTCCCACCATTGATGATAAATACCCTTAACTTTTAAAAAGCTTAATTACCTAAGACAAATCTGAGCCATCCATGTTGTGAAAGGTCAATTTATATGGCACTCTCAGCAAGTGTCTGTTCTACATAACACATCCTTGAAAAAGCCCAACATCATAAAATCCTTTGAGGTAGGCGGTGTAATAATCCTCTTCCAGACGGAGTTTCAATGTTAAAGCTATTGTGCACAGTGCACAGTGCAGACGTAAGGCTCAAACCTGGGGCATTCCTCCCCAGAAACCTTCCCAGAATGCAGCACTGAGCTCTATCTTAGTATCTCCATAGACGTAACTGTTCTCTAAAATCTCAGAGTGTTTGCTGAGTGACTAAAACATTCTTTAAGGTTCCATCAGGCTCCTCTCCATGTGCTGTAAGCAGAAGTTTCATGAGCTTGTAGACTCTTCTTAGTTGTGAAACAAGAGACCACTATAGTTAAGAACTTGGCGAATGTCACTCTGATCAGATCCGATTCCCTAGGCAATCTCTTTAACTGTAAAATGTTACAGTTACACAACCTATCTTTATAACCTTGAAAACTCACTTTTAATAATCCATTAACATGTTTATTGAATAACTATTTTGCATATAACACAGTTATGAAAGATGGAAGATTTTTGACAACCACAATGCTCTTTTTTTGAAGGTTGTAGTTTTAGTTGTAATACTATTTTCTTAAATAAGAAACTAACAGGTAAGTAAGCAATAAAGAGCAACAATACACAGAAAATAAGAACAAAGAAGTTGGGACCTGCTTTTCTCTGCTACCTAGTTTCTTATACATACATTAATTATTAATCTTAGTTATTCAGTTACTGTAGCTCACTTCCCTATATGTTTTCTCTGTTAGACTATTAGCCCCTTGAGAACAAGAATCAACTTTATTCATTATTCTATACTCAACATTTGTTGTTATTTGGTATGTAATAAATCCTCAATATTTACTCAATGGGTGAAAGACAAAAAAAATAGAATAAATAAGGAATATTCATGGCAGGCTGTGTTCAGTTTAGCAGATTGGCTTATCTATCAAATCAAGATGTATTGGCTAGAATCTCAAACCTACCTTTGAAAAGAGAAGATTCTGAATTTTTTCTCTGCTTTCTCCATCTCAGAGTATCATCATTAAAATGATAATGGTATCTGTCCTTATCATCTGATCTCACTATGGAGCGAATCTCCCTAAACACTAATGACTTGAAACAGCATGGGTCTATTTAGCTGAGGGTTATATGGATAAACAATCCAGACTGTCCTAAGTTTGCTGTCTTGCCTGCCTCTTTTGTACATTTGAGTTCAGTTACCCAGTGAACTGAAGGATGTCTGGTCCGTATAAGGTCTTTACCTTACAGCCAAGCTAGCCTGGACTTCACATGGCAGCTTTTAGAGATAAAGTGTTGGTCTAGGGAAAGTTTAAAAAGCATATAATGTCTCTTAAGGCCTAGACTCAGAGTTAAGACAAAGTCACTTCTGACACATTTCATCCTTCTAAGCAAATAGCAAAGGCAGTTTACATCCAAAGGGTGGGAAATATATCCAGTCCTAATGGAGCTAGGAAGGGATGCTTTGCACTCTACCAAACTCAGAATTAGCAAAAGAATTTAGAAATCAAAACATCTGAAAGATTTATAACAGTGTCCAACACACAAATCACAAACTCCATAAGCAATACTGATTATTACTGTTTGAAGCTGCCTTCAAAAAAGGGAGCTAGTTAAGAATTCTACTTGTAGGACTCAAACCCTCTTCTGAGAGCAAAACCTAACCATAAGTGCTTTATGCATGAGTCCAGAGTTTCCAAAGAGCAGCTGAGAGGGAGGAGTGTCCCCAGAGGAGCTAGAACCTGGAACCTCGAATGTCCAAAGCCAAGTCTAGGTCCTTGGAGCAACAGTAAACCTTTGGCTTTCGGGGAAATTTTGGCCAACATCACCATTGCTTTCCTACCATCTCCAGAGCACTTTGTTTTCTGGTAAGCCACATGTTGCTGATGGCTTTGCAATATCCCAGACCACATCTAACCAAGGTTTGCCATCTAAAAACCGAGAGAGTTGAGTTGTGTCTGGTTTCTCCTTTCTCTCACATTGAGGGAGCTGTGTGGCCTTTCCTTTACTGAATTTCATTCCAACTGTAACATGGAATCATGACCACCCCCTTTTGCATGTATTCCACATGGCAGCACTCTCAAGAATCAGATCTCACGAAGCAGTATTCATTACTAAAAGAAAACACAGAGGAGGCCAGGCTCGGGTGTTAATACAATTCGGTGATCACTCAGAAGTCTGAATTGGAAAACTCAAGAGGCAAGTAAATAGTTCCAGCATAGCAGCCCCTCATGCTAGACACTCAAGCAAAACTACAATTGCTTTATAGATGTTCCTAGTCTGCAGTCCAATAAAATGGCTATGAGCAACTGGAGTGCCATAAGCCTGGATCTTGACCACCTCAAAAGCTGGTCAGAGCACGCAGACTTGTCTCTTAGACAGTCAGTGCAGTTATTTTAGGATCTTTGCACTATACATAGTTTAATGCAAATTCGCTGTTTAATACTTTTGATAATTCTGTTGAAGTATGAAGACTGCTTAGATTAAATCATTGTAGGTTGTTGTTGTTTCCAAAGTCAATCCTTGCTCTGCTTCTATCCTGCTGAGTGCTCTGGAAGAGTCACGTTCCTTCCTGCCATTTTAAAAACAATAGTGGCAGAGTTGCAAGCCGCTGATAGTGCTCAGCAGGATAGATCAAACACACAGATGCAATTTCTGTATGTTGAACAGTGGAGTAGGATAAAATTCAAATACTTACAATTGCTTAGTAGCTTCCATCTGATTGCTGCAAATTGAATCTTTCATAACAGGATTTATTGTAAACAGAGTCATCGTATTTGTGAGTCCAGCAACCATTATAGTCAAAGCCTAAGCAAGATGTTAGAGGTATGAGGTTTACATGATACACATGTTCATTTGTGCACAGATTATGAGGAATTTTTTGTTTGTTTTGGTATTCTCAATTGCTTTCAGAATAGTCATAGTTGTCATTATTTTTCCTCTGAAAGTTCAAACATTATCACGCTTCACCATGAGAAGTTCCCACCTTTACTTGCTGCCTCTTCCAGCTAGATGTTAGATAACAAGATCACAGCCAGGTAAAAATTCTTAAAATGTGCTTTTTATACTGTTTGGAGGCATGAAGACTCTAATATTCATATATTAGTGACTAATATATATATTTATATATGTAGTAAATAAGAGAAAGGAATTAAGAAAAAAATTCAAAACAGAATTTAATCCCTACAAAATATGCTTTAGTTCCTTTGTGATACTAAGAGGAGACTTATTTAGATGATCTTGTCATTATTCATTGTTGGGTTGAGTTCCAAGCACCTTCTGGAAGTCCATAGGAGACCAACAGGAAGCAGAAGGTGGACTTGCACTCTGCGTGCATGAGAATTTGTTTAACACTGTATATACTTAGCACTGTTAGCTCTTAATGGCATAGATCCCACATGTCTGTGTTACAGACATACAGTCTTCCTTTGCAAGATCCTATAAGGGAAGTTCAGAACTGAAAAGAATTTTAGAAATAGTAGGACCAGATAACTTGAATCTTCTTGGTCCTAAAGAATAATGACAAAAAAGAACCTGTCTTGTGTCTTACTATGTATTCAGTTTTTCTGGATAGTGGGAGAGGAGAATGCAGAACCTCAGCTAGACATGAATAAAGGAAACTTGCTCTCAAATAACCCAGGAACCTGAACAGCAAAGGGCCCTTGTAAGCGCTTCCGTTTCATCCCCCTTCATTTATTTGAGTAAATATCCCATATGCATGTTAATGTTATCATTCTAGCTGGGAAATTCCCTACTTCTAAGCCCCAGAAAATTCAGCTTCCTCTGCACCCCCCCCATCTCACTTAAGCAGGTGTCTTTCCATTTCTCACAAATCAAAAGGGGGAGTGTTGTAAAAAAAAAAAAAAACCCCTTGGGTGATTTTAATAAATGTACTAGCCAGAGCACATTAAAATGAATCATATTCTATATTTATTGACAAACAAAACTCAATTTAATTCATGCCCGGCTTTCTTTTATAGTCATTTTATTTAAGGACATACCTTTCTTTTTTCTGCCCCCCCATCCATGGGTGTGTGTGAGGGGGGGGGCCTTGAACACCTCCAACTCCCATCGATAGCCTAAATGAGGGTATCCTTCCCCATGAGATAAGTCTGAAGAACATGTCCTCCACCACAATGCACATTTCTTTCTCGTGGGTCTGAAGGCCTAGAAGCAGGCTGAGGTTCATTCTGAATGCTAAGGAGGGTCAGCAATGTGATCCCTGTCTGATGGCCCTTATTTATCAAGTGAACTCCAAAGTTGAAAGGTTACATTTGTGAAATTGCAGCTGGGTCTCCTAATGGAGAGTTCCAGCTCCTGCAAACCAAAGACTCTTAATTGAAATACAAATCTGACAATATGATAATGTTTTAATAAAAACGTGGTTTCTGTACTCTTATGTGTCAAAAGCCGACAGAGAACTTCAAAAGAGGTTATTTAACCAGACAAGAATAATAAGGGGAAAATGTTTTCCAACAAGATCATAAAGCTTGCATAGTACAGAGAGGAAAAGCAAGAAACTGCCCTCTGCTCTGCCAGCTCTATGTCCCCCATCCCTGGTGTGTGTCCTCAGCCCTTCTAGGCAAGGACTGTTCTCTTCTAAGTCAGCCCCACCCACACCCTAGACACCAAGACAGGCTAAAGTGGCATCCTAGCATACTTTGAGACCAGACAGCTTCTGCATTTGAGAGTGTGAGGGGGCTGGGGGGTGGAAGGAAAAACCCGGCATACCGATGTTGTGGAAGCTGCAAACAACAGCATCTACACAGACACAAAAAAGTTTGCATATTGCACAGAGCGCTTGAAGATCATAAATCTATGCATGAGAAAGATGTAGTGGAAATTTTGGGGGGGGATTAGAGTTTATTTTTGTCATCTCTGTGAGACAGCTACTCATTCATCCAGATCACAGCTAAGAAAAAAGCTGGTCACAGAAATTAGCAGTTTCAGCTCAGCAGCGAAGTCGCCAGCCTGTGAAGGCAGAGAGAAATTGACTAATTAGCAATGCGCACTAAAACTTGACGGTTCTTTATAGAGAGAAGAGAAGAGAGAGGGAGAGAGAGGGAGAGGGAGGGAGGGGGGGCTCGCTTTTTCCCCTTCTTTCTTCCAAAGATGTTTGAAATCGCAGTCATTTACGCTCGACAATTTTTACAATAGCCTTGAGCCATAATTTTGCGAGTCTCTCCAGCATCCATCCTCCTGTATGGTCTCTCTCTACTGGCCAAGCACGACCATTTCTCTCCCCAACCGTGGATTTCCTATTACTCTCGTTACGACTCACTGAGCCCCAGGCCCAAGGATAATGATGTGTTGTTTCTTGGTAGCATAATTTGTCACACGTACATTTTTTCTTCTTCTTCTCTTGCAGAAAGCTCTGCTCCCTCTCTCTCTCTCTCCCTCTCTCTCTCCTCTCTCTCTCTCCCTCTCTCTTTCTCTCTTTTCTCCCTCTCCTATATTTTCTTGCTGTTGCTAATTCATGGTGATCAAATGATGTACGACAAAATAAATTGCACAGAGTGACGGCCTGGAGTTGGGATCCCGAAGGTGTGCTCCCCTCCCAAGGAGAGACAAACCTTTAAAAAGGAAGGACAATTGATTTTGGGGGGAGCTTAAGTGAGCCCTGACTTTGCAGCTGGCTGACAGCAGGTAAGTTTCTGGCCTTGGGTTTGCCTTGCCTGTATTTTCCTTGTCTTTTGGGTTGTTGTAGGGTCTAGGGGGGGGAGACTTGGGGGGGGGGGGCATCGGGTGGCAAACGCTTATAAAGAATAAAACTCCCATTGCAAGAAGGGAGCAGATGGGGGTGTGTGGAAGCAAAGAGGGTGAACAAGAAGGAAAAAGACTAGGAAAAGATGGGGGGGCTAGACAACGAAGCGGGGAGAGCAAGAGAGAGGTATGACCGGGCCACTTCCAGGGAAGACTCAGATGTTTTCCCCGCAAGCCCGAGCTTTGGGGCGGGGGAGGGGGGGGGGTTGCCGGGGAGGGAGGTTAGGGTCCACCTGGAACCGGATGGGAAAGTGAGTGGAGAGGAGCCCAGTCTGATAGGAATGAGAAGCCGGCGATCCAGAAGCGGCGCCCGGCAAGGCAGAGTGAGCCGCAGCGGAAGGGGCAGGTCCGGAGGGTCCCTCCGAGCCGGGCGGAGGTGGCGGTGGTCCCGGCGGGCGCGCGGGCGGGACGCGCGGGCAGAGGGTCCCTTCCTGTTCAGCCCTGAAAGGTGCAATTACAGATTAGAGAGTCAGCGTGGGGATTTCACCTGGCTTCCTCCCCTCCCCGGCCTCCTACCCTCTAGAAGCGAGCGGCTCAGACTTTTTACAGAAGTACTTCCAGGGCTGGGGGGAGCGGGGGGTGCTCGAGTGGGGGACCTCTGGAAGCCGAACCCCGGGTGTCGAAGGGATGCTATGACTACCCAAGATCCTTTTGGGTGCGGAGCAGAGACACCCCCCCCCCCCGACACACACACCCTCCGCACTGGACCGCGCCCCCACCCCCACCCCCATTCCCTGGCCGCCGCCCCTCCCCCAACACCTGCCTTCTAACTTGAACTTCTCTTAGTTCCTCCTGTTAAAGCGACTGTTCCCGGTGCTCGAGAGGGAGGGAGACCTGTCCTCACCAACCCCTCCTGGCCTCTAGCCTCCTGCTCTCAGTCCAGCCTGGCACCCCAACTTGCCCCCAGTCATCCCCGGGTGCCGCCCCGCACTGGAAGGGGAACTAGATGACTGAACTTCCGTGCGCTGAAATAAGCCAAAGGTGCAGGGAGAAAGGGGGCGAGAGGTGGGGTGAGTAGTGTGGGTGGAAGGATTCTCTCGGGCCAGGTTTCCAGGCGTCTCTGGAAAATTAGCCGAACGGGGCGGCGGCGAGGGAAGCCAACAGTTTGCGAAGCGGGGAAGCGGGCAGGGCCGGGGTGAGGGAAATGAGCTAGAATTGATAAGGACAGCTCCCGCCTCTGCCGAGTCCACTGAGCGGGTCCCCACCGCGCTCCGCTGCACTTCCCCGGGAGAAGAAAGGGCTTTATCTCCTCCCTCAGATTGCGAGCCTAGGACTTTTTATTCGGGGCGGCGTGGCTAACCAGAAGGTCTCCCCAGCTTTTGGAGAGCTAAGGATCGCCCACCCACACGCCTGTCCTGCCCTCCCCCCCCCCCCCCTCCCCCCCCCCGCCCCCCCAACTGGGCCAACTAAGAAAAGCAAAGCTTCCAGCACCAGTTGACCTGGAACCGCCGCCGTCGGTCGCCTCTGAGCTCTCGGGGGGGGCAACCCTGACTTCCCCACTCCGGGCCTTTCCCTTCATCCAGCCGGGCATGGACAACGAGCCCACGAGGTGTCACGGCCTCAGCCTCCACTTTTGCCGCCGCTGCTGTCACCGCTGCTGCTGCTGTTAAGAGAGGAGCCTGGGTGCTTTTAGGAAAGTGAGGGGCGAAGTGTAGGAGAGGTAGCGGGGAGCAGGACCGGCGTCCCGACCCCAGACGAGGACCTTTCTGGAGGCGCTCAGGCTCGGGCGCCTTCACACTTCCCTCCTCCGGTCGGGTCCTGAGCGCACGGGGAGGAGGCCGAGCGAGGGGGGGGGTCTTGATTGTTGTTCCCCTCCCCCCTCCCCCCCCCTCCCCCCCCCCGCCCACCCCCCCCCCCCCCTACACCACCCTGCTCCCCCTCCCATCCCCCACCCCTGTCTGCCAGGTTGGAGGAGGGTTTAAAGCCAGGTGCGCGGAGTCAGCTCGCCATGTCCAGATCCGGGGACAGGACCTCCACCTTCGACCCCAGCCACAGTGACAACCTGCTGCACGGCCTCAACCTGCTGTGGAGGAAGCAGCTCTTTTGCGACGTGACCCTGACGGCCCAAGGCCAACAGTTCCACTGCCACAAGGCCGTGCTGGCCTCCTGCTCGCAGTACTTCCGTTCACTCTTCTCCAGCCACCCCCCTCTCGGGGGAGGGGTCGGCGGCCAGGACGGCCTGGGGACCCCCAAGGACCAGCAGCAGCAGCAGCAGCCGCAGCAGCAGCCTACACAGCAGCAGCAGCCGCCACAGGAGGAGCCCGGGACTCCTTCCTCCTCCCCCGACGACAAGCTGCTGACCAGTCCCCGAGCCATCAACAACCTCGTGCTGCAGGGCTGCTCGTCCATCGGGCTGCGCCTAGTGCTTGAATACCTCTACACGGCCAACGTGACCCTCTCCCTGGACACCGTGGAGGAGGTGCTGTCGGTCAGCAAGATCCTGCACATCCCTCAGGTCACCAAGCTCTGCGTTCAGTTCCTCAACGACCAGATCTCGGTGCAGAACTACAAGCAGGTGTGCAAGATCGCCGCGCTGCACGGCCTGGAGGAGACCAAGAAGCTGGCCAACAAGTACCTGGTGGAGGATGTGCTGTTGCTTAACTTCGAGGAGATGCGCGCCCTGCTGGACTCGCTGCCACCCCCCGTGGAGTCGGAGCTGGCACTTTTCCAGATGTCCGTGCTGTGGCTGGAGCACGACCGTGAGACTCGCATGCAGTACGCACCCGACCTCATGAAGCGCCTCCGCTTCGCGCTCATCCCCGCCCCGGAGCTTGTGGAGCGGGTCCAGTCTGTGGATTTCATGCGCACCGACCCGGTCTGCCAGAAGCTGCTGCTGGACGCCATGAACTACCACCTGATGCCCTTCAGGCAGCACTGCAGGCAGAGCCTGGCCAGCAGGTAGGAGACAACAAAGAGGAAGGCGGGGTGGGATGGGGGGAAGGCCGGAGGGAGGGGAGGGGGCAGGGAGGAGGGGAGAACTGGGTGGGCTGGGAGGGAGGCTCCCACACACTGAAAAACCATCTCAAACAATTCAGCTGATGTGGGGAAAGTTGATTTCAGAGTGTCAGAAGGGGCAATACGGACCTGGCCTAACAGCATCCCTGATTGCTTGAATGCCCAAGGTTCCCAAATCGTCAGGGCAGGAATCACTGAAGATTTCAGACTCAGGTTGAAACTGAACAAGTAGGTGGTGCCCAAAGGCCTGGGCAGTTTAGAAAAGCAACTCTGACCACCTTTGTCAGTCAGATCTCACTCCGCCCCTCGAGGTGGAATTGTTCAAGGAGAGGAGTCTGTGGTGGGGCCAACCTTTCTCTTTCCTGCTTTAGGCCAGGAGGAGCCATCAGTGCCAGCAGAAGAGAACTGCACAGTTTTCCTGTCATGCACTCAAGTTTTTATTGTTTGGGTTCTGTTCTGTGACTGTGGTCTGCTCTCTTTGTAGATTGGAACTCCCAAAAGGCTTTGTCTGGTTTTTGTTGTTAATTGTAAGGATGGGCGCCCTGTGGCTGAGCAAACTTTTCTGCCTTGCGTGAAAACCCTCTCTTTTCACTTTTTCAAAGGAGAGCAAAGCTACCCATGTCAGGGTGGTGGCGTGAATCTTGCCTGCTAACTTCTGTCCCCAGGAAGACAGCATTGACACGGGGAGGGCTGGGAGCAGGAGTCCTGCACCTACAGTTGGGCTGTGCGCATAACAGGAGCATGGGGAAGTTAGGGGACTGTTGGTGCTGTCTGCCATTGCCATTTAGAAAGTATCTGTTTGTGTGGCAAACAGCATTTCATGTCCGAAGGAGAAAAGAAATGATGCTTTTGAAAAGTGCCGCAGAGATGAAAAGGTTGCAGAAACTGACTATCATGTTGGATTGGCTCCAATTTAGAAACACTTTTAAATGAGCCCTAGCAAAGGGCTCATTTTTTGTTGTTGTTGTTGTTTTGGAGAAGAGGCATGGTATCCCCCCCCCCCCTTTTCATGATTAAGCAGCCAGGTTTCAGATGCCAGGCTACTGGGGCCAGCCTAAACCTCCAAATGTTACACAACAAGAAGATATCAGGGTATAGTCCCATACAGAATGTTGCCCTAGGCATGAGGACCACTCCAGACGACCCTAGGAAAGTAGATGCTTAGGTTTTTTCCCCATAATGTTTCTACTAGTCTGGGCTCACAGAAATTTAAGGGAATTTAACATTATCTGCAGCTGTTTGGGTAGCACTACTGTTAAGTTTAGGTCAGCAAGAGGGATAAGAAATCTTGAACTTGTAACAAATCCTGCAGATTGACTTTTTGAATAGCTGCAGGTGATGAGTTTGTGGGTATGGTCTCAAAAGATGTCTGTACCAGAAAGAAAGAGTAATACAAAGCCCCTTGTACTTCAACAATGAGGACAGGGATCCAAGTCAGAGCAAAATAGAAAATGTGGTATCTTATGTGTTTTTCATATGTCCAAAGATCAAAATGACAAGCTCAGCATGCTGGGCAGATATTGCCATGCCAAAGGGTATTGGTGAGTAACAGTCCACTATGTTAGATTGTATCATGCTGAAGGACCTATAACTCTATTCATTTAACATATCCTACACAGTCAAGGATTCAGACTATAGAGTAAGACTCTTGGGATTATTTTCTACATATATATATATATATATATATATATATATATATATGATTTAGGATAAATTCAGAAACCTGAAGGGAATAATAAATTTAAGATTGAACTTGTTTCCCTACAAGTAATTTGGGCAGAGAAGCTTAGAAATTGGATCTAGTAAATAATTTCTGGCATACTCAATGCACTGCTATATGTAAGTGTGTCCTAGGATTCAATGTCAGGAGAGTTCACTTTCAAAATGCCAAATCTTAGTCAAAAATCCTACCTTAGTCTGGATTCAGCACAGCAGCTGGGGCCTGCTGGCTCTGTCCTGGTGGGTGGCTAAGATGCCAGGCTGTCTGGCTCCGTGACAATATCTCCCAGCTTCACTGGGCCACATCATTTGAAGGGTATGTAGTGGTGTCTGAGCACTGAATGCTTACAAGTGTCACGATGCTGCAGGGACCCGATACTTCTGCAGTAGGAGGAAACTGTGCTTTTTTTCTTCAAAAGAGGAAGATACAGAAAATACTCCACCAAACCTATTGCTGATTTCAGTAATGTAATTTCAACTCCATTTCGTTATTAGTAACTCTAGCACTTCCAATTTTAGTGACTAATCACATTATTCTAATTTTAAATCACAGAAGAATGGGAAATTTTAGCTTGAGTATGGACAGAAATGTTGTGTAAAAACGCTCTAGCATTAAATGAGCTCTGTGTTACAGCCGGTATGATAGAAAGCTGTTTTCTCAGCCTTGCGCAGAGGTCAACAAGAGGTTAGATATGTCACTGTTTTTGAGATTACATCACTTTTATTGAAGACAACTGAACATAAGGGCATTCTATTTAGTACTTTTCCTTTACCTGGAGTTTTCAGAGCCCAGCCATGAAGACATGCCTTAAATTTAGGCAGGAAACAGGGAAAATTAAAACTGGCCAGTTGGTCATAGTAAGCATGATCAGGAGAAAGAATTCACTTGTTTAAGAATATATATATATGTATATATATATATATATATATATATATATACATATATATATATATATAGTGTCTCTAGAAAGTAAAGATTTTAATATAATAATTTAAAATATGACTTTAAAGATGATTAAGTAATTCTAAATGTGTATTATCTGGAAAAATAAAGAGCCAAGAAAGTCTGCACAGAGCAATGGAATCAATTTCATATTTTTTCTCTAGTTGCTCAGTTTTTCTCATCATGTCATTTGAACTCAGGTTCAAATTCTGATTTAATAAAATAAGCATCAGTTCAATGAATAAATAGAGCCTTGCCACCTCATCTTCATGTAATTAGCATTTTAAAATGACAAGACTTGACAAAGGATATGAAATTTTACACAAAAGGAATGAACTATAGTGGTTTATTGCATGGCATCGTGAGTATGGTAAACAATAACATATTGCTAAATGAGTGACCTTAACAGTCACTATGAGAGGCAATAAGATAATAAATAAATTTTCTAGCTTAACTTAATCTTAGTATATTATATAAATATATCAAAATATCACATTATATACCTCTTTTTATCTTTATAAGTTTTTTTTTTAAAGAGGTAACAGGACTTGAATACACATGAAACATTTTTGAAGTCTTAGTCCTTGACTGTTTTCTTTAGATTTATTAGGAGATGAGAATATCTCTTTTCATTTGAAGAAAAGTGTGAATTAAGCCGTGGGAAAAGTCCCTGGGAAAGTTACTATTAAAGTCATCTCATGTAATGAGGTTAGCACTGAGGAGTAGCTAGCTGATGTGTAGACCAGTGGAGAATAAACTTAGTCACATTTCCACTTACAATACTGAAGGCCTCAGTCTAAATTAGCCTAAGCAACCAAAAGTTTATTTTTTTCTTTGCACTTTTTTCATGCACAGTTTAGTGATGATCTCAGATTGGAATGGAGTAGTGAACTTTTGTTTGTATTTTCATCGCAGCTTCCACAATCTAAGTTAAATAGATGTTACGTTTAGTGATGGGTGAATGAACTAAGATCGCAAAATGAGAAAGGACATTTGCCACACTTCATCTATGTGTTGGTCAGACTATAGTTACCGTTGACACTACAATGAAAACACCTGTGGTGGAAATATTCATGGAAATAATGATGCAGCTAATGTCTTGTCCTTTATAGAGCTCTACATGGAAGTGTATCATCTTCAAGCAATTATATTCCGTAAGGGACAGGAAGCATCCATACGAAGCTTTTACTTTTTACCTAACATAGTCTACTTAAAGATTGAGTGCTAATGTTAAAATCTACTTAGACACCAAGAGTCCCAAGTACCTATTCCCAAAATGTCTTGCAGCGTTAACAAGCAGTAGCATCTGCTAACACACAAACGCAGTTCCTGGCCTTGATGTCTACAAGCTGTACTGCAGGGCACTGGCCTTTATTGGCTGTCTTCCTGAGAACTCAGTGGCAGCCTAAGGGAAGCAAACCAAACTGCGTTCTCTGAATTGTTGATTCCCTTTATGCCAATTTGATACCCTCAGATTAGGAGTTGTTTGGTGGTTAGATTCTGTATCAGAAGTTACTCAACCATTTAGAATACAATTTGTTTATTATCTGAAACAGGGCCATTGATTACAAAATTATGTCACAGGTATGGGAGGCCAGCAGTTCTCTCGTATAATCCAAAGCCAATTAGAGCACATACTGATGTGTTTTGTACACATAGATGACTTATTGACAGAAATGGGCATTTTCAAATTTTATTTCATGCTTACATTTCTTCCTATGTATAAGCATACTGAGATTCATTCAGTCACTTGGGGAATTTTTCAAGTGCCTTAAACTTCCTAACAGGAAAACACAGTTAAAATAGTGTTGCCTTAGTTAAGTGCAGTAGCTCATGCCTGTGTAATCACAAACACTTAGGAGGCAGAGGCAGGGGGATGGTGAATTTCAGGCCAGTCTGACCTCAGCAAGACCTCATCTCTCAATAAACAAACAAACAAACAAACAAACAAACACATGAATAGCTGTGGCTACTTATACCAAGTGCTGTTCTGAACACTTTATAAACATTAACTTTAATATTCTCATCCCTAGCCTGACTTTTTAGATGACATGGTATCTGCACAGAGATGGCAAGCCTGGTGCTCAGGCTTGCACAGTGAGGTCAGGCAGTGCGGCACCTGAGTCTGACTTTTTCATGCATTGCACAGTTCTCGTTATGTCCACCTCTACCCTCAGCACAGTGTCCTATGACTGACCTTGGAGTCACACGTAGACTTTAAGCTTTCCTTCTGGGAAGGGTTAAACATCAATGCATCTGACTTTAAAAATCCTAAGTGAGAGATCCTGTTTTCGAAAAGTAAAGGACAACTGAGGAAAACACCTGACTGACATTAGCCTCTGGCCTGCACACATATGCACACATGCTGGCACAAACATACAAATATACACATATGCATAGAGCATGCACACACATACATACTCAAAAAGAAGTATTGTTCCTGTTGTCAGCAACTTTTTTTCTATAAAAAGCCAAAGAATGATTATTTTTGGCTTTGTGGTCACAAGCTCTCCATTGCAACAATCCGACCTTCACAGTACAAGAACGGCACAGACAGTGTGCCAGTACCTAAGCACAGGTATGCTACAGTAAAGCTGCCTTTGTAGATGATGAGCTTCCATGTAATTCTCATGTCATTATATTTGACTATTTAAAAATCATACAAACCGTTCTTAGTTTTGGAGCTGCACAAAACTAGGAAGTGGGCTCACGTTACTCACAGGGCCATGGTTTATCAACCAACCTCTGTTCTAGACACTTAGAACGTATCAGGGAACAAAACAGGCAAAAACTAACCAGACGTGTCAACACACTGCTGTGATCCTGGCATTCAGGGACTGAAGCAGGAGGATTGCTACTAGTTTTAGACCAGTCTGAGAGAGTAGAGAGTACCAGACTAACTAGGACTCTGCACTAAAAGACCCTGTATCACCAACAAAAACAGAAGCAAACCAGAGAAATAAACAACCTTATTCTAAAGGAAATAGTCCCCATTAGTCCTTTGCCTTCCATTTAGAAAGGCTCCATGACTAATTCTACCATGTCAGGTTAGAATTTCACCCTTCCATAGTAAGACTTAAGAACTTAGTAGCAATTCTAGGCCATTAAAGTACGATCAGTCCAGAAGATGAGTGAATATGGTACTCATCTTCTGCAAGCACAGAGATCTAGAACCTGCAAAAAGTGAACTCTTCCTTCTTCCCTCCTGCTCTCTGTCTGTCTGTCTATGTCCCTGTCTCTCCTTCCAGCCCACATGTGGTTTGTTGATAAAGTAACAACCACTAATTGGGCACCTATGAGGAGGAGTTCACACATTACTTCCGTTGTTTACATATAAAGAACTCTTTCAGCCTTTTAGAGACTGGGAAACTGAAGTGTGATTTGCCAATCATTCAAACAGCATTAATTTTGAATATTCAATGTGGGGAGAATACTCAGCCATTGTGAATGTGTAGACACGGCCAAAAACAAATGCTAATCTACACCTTTTATTCTTTTGTGTGTGGTTTTATTGTTTCGGTGTGGCTTCACCAAACCACAACAATGGCTGAAGTCAGAAACCTTTCAACTTTTGCAGATGTCCAGTCAAGGAAAAAGCAAGAAAACATACTAGAAAGCCGGAATTCCAGCTTACTGGTCTACCACATTTTAACGCCTAATCCTGAGAGTGTGGAGGGTTGAGAAAGTAGATGAGCAATCACATTTCAAACACATATGAAAACTTTCAGTCTAACCATGAAAAATAATTATGAAAATACAACAACATTATACAGTTTAAGTTCGAACCAAAAATCACTTTCTGTGGATGGCTGTGAACTAGAAGTTGCTGTGGCAACTTTGTTCAGGGGAACAACAGAATTTTCTTCATGTAAATGATGTTTTAAAAAGCTATATACAACAGGTACAAGAAGTCACAACTGTAAGAGGGCTTACCTACTTTAATAATGTAAAAACAGATACCTTCTTTGGAAATACCTTTTATTTATATATTTTTAATCATTTTGTTAACTGTTTTTGGCATAACTGTTTATGCCTTTTGTCATTCTAGAATTTCAGGAAGCATTTTTTTCTAAGTCCTTTGCATTAACTTCCAAGATATTAATTTACTAATGATAATATCTTTTATTTAAAAAGAAGGAAAGGAAGGAAGGAAGGAAGGAAGGAAGGAAGGAAGGAAGGAAGGAAGGAAGGAAGGGAAAAGTGGTATTTTGATGTAAAATGAGTAGTGGAAAGAACTGTTGCTTTTAATATGTATGTCATGCAGAATATGGGGAGATTGCTGTAAAATCAGAGGATTTTATCTGTTGACAAATAATAGGGATGGAATTGAGGACAGTTTGCAGTGTTGTGAGGAAATCAGATAGGTATGGTAGAAAGCTGAGAGTAGAGGGGAGCTGGAGAAATCATGGGAAAGGGCAAAAAGAATAAGGAGTATAAAAAAAAAACCAACAACAAAATATAGGGAATGGGAGAAGTCATTAAGAGATGAACTATGTGGAGAAGGAAGAGATGATAACCAATTATACAGGAAGGAGGGAGAGGAAACTCTAGAGATTAAGGGTTTGGTGTAGGGCAGGTATATATAACTCAAAAAGCCTTTGAGTTCCCAAGTACTCAACCTTACGTACCTTAAAGTTATTAACACACTTCATTGCCAAGAGTTGTTACTCCTCAAAACAACAACAAAAGATAATGTTTACAAGGAAAAGTCTACCATGCTGCCTTAGCCCCTATGATTTGAATCAGTTCAATAATTATGGTTGCCTACTAGGCATTATGTCATTAAAGACTAAGTGACTAAGATGTGTCCCTTTTTTTGAAAAGGCAAACCTTGATTCTTCTGTTTCATAATGCAGTCATTTTAGAAGTGTCAGAGATCAAAGGTGACAGCCTGCTTTGGTAAATATAGAAGTTGAAAATATAACTGTATTCTATGCAAAACTGCCTCAATTCCCAGCATCCTTTGAGCTGAAAAGCAAGGTGACGTTGTTCACTATCTTGGGTGGTTTCTCCAGATCTACATGAATGAGTGGATCACACCCACAAAGGGAACTTTGGGTGAGATTCTGCAGTCTGTCACTAACAAAAAAATGCTGTGCTGAAGAATATTTGCACATTTGCAGTGGACATATGCAGGGCCCCAACTCCATGCTGAGCTCTGAGATACAGAGCTGGACAAGATGGACACGTCCCTGAATTTTTGTAGCTTACAGTGAAAAGAAAAAAGAGAAAGAGGTGGTGGAGGGTGGGGTGTGGACAAAGATTAGCCCGACTGGTGCTAGGTTAGCGCTTAGCAAATACCTTCTTATGAGGACACCATGACCTTATCTGGTTAGCCAAAGATGACTTTCTCTAGTAGACAAGGTTGAAGCTGAGCCTTGAACGATGAGCTATCCACGTTGACAAGCTCTGGGGAAAGCCAGGGTACGCTGGGCGAGATAAGGCAAGGTAAACATGTACAAAGCCCCCAGGCAGAAAAGAGTTGGGCGCTTTCCGGGAACCAAAGAAGAATGAGCACATCTAGAGACTGCAGTAGGGAAGGTCTCATCACCGAGAGAAAGATGCAGCCATGTGCGGGAGCCGCTACCACGGAGGCACACTCTACAGTGGAAAGTCAGCATGATTTTTAGTTAAACCATGAAAATAGGCAAACACTTACGCAAATGCTGTTGCCTCTGAATTCATAGACCTACACGGCTGTCTTTGCTCCACTTCAGCAGAGCTCTGCATCAGGAAAATGGGCTTGTGATATACTTTGATTTCCCAGAGTTCTGGTTTGGACCAACTGAGTTAAAAATCCAGAGTAGTAACAGATGAGGAAACAAAATAGAAGCGGGGGAGAGGAAGGGAAAAAAAGAAAAAAAAAAGACATATATACAAAATGCTACTAAAACGTATTTATAATTAATTGTTAAAGCCATAAGAACCCAGATTTTCCTGAATATGCATTTTCCTGTCAAGAAGTCTCTAGGAGATCTTTGTAATTTGATCTACAGCAAAGATCAGCAAAAAGGAACTAAAAGAGACCTAAAGGTGAAACCAAGGACATAGGCAGGCAGGGGAATTAGAATTCCTGGAGGCTCTCAGCAGCTGTATTTAATCCATGGGAGGGGAGAGTGGCCTTCTAAGACACCAGAGTTTCCGTTTCATAGGGAAGAGTTGTCTTCTTTTAGTCGCCTACACTTCAGTTTCAGAATCCCCCCCACATTCACACGTCTGGCCCCTCTCCTCCCAGAGAGCCCATGAGCAGGCAGGGCTGGGAAATTACACCTGTGCAAAGACTCAGAACTCTGAGAAGCTCAGCTGGGCCACCGTATGGAGCCGGGCTCACTGGAGGCTGCAGAGAAGTGAACTGAGGAATTACAGTCGGTTTCACTTCCCTGCCTTATGCCCCTTCAGGTGCTTCTGACGACAGGCAAGGCCAGTGAAACAGAGAGGGGGAGGAAGAGAGAAAGCATCAATAGCCGGAAACGGAGTCCTTGAAAACACAGAAACATTGTAGAACATTGTGAACTGGTGGATGCATGCCTGTGTCTGTCTGCACCCACAGCTAGTGTTCTTTGTTAGCTTCTGCTTTTCTACACAGTAACTTCTGTGAGGTTTGGAGAAAATCAAATGAACATTTGTTTTTGTTTATGTGTTGGAAATCAGGTAGTGGTCCATTCCTAGTCTAGCATGGGGTTAGGGAATTACTTGGGTTGGGAGGGTCAATTTGTTGCCCACAAGGAAATAGTCATATTTGTAAAAATCCTGCTTAGAATAAAGCAACAGACTGCAGTTTAGCCCTGATGTTCAACATCCCTTAAAACCAAGCACCACGCAGCATACTGTGTAAAAGGAAAGAACTGCAAGAGGGGAGATAAAATAAGGAAGTCAGGAGGGGAAACTTTGGAAGAAACACTTTCATGCTGCACACACACAGTTGACCGCAGTGTGTTCTGTTTCCTACGCTTCCACAGAGCTTTGCTGGGGCCAGAAAGTATCCTAGTCAGCACGGGGGTATTGTAGAAGCAGAAGTGTGTTCCTAGTAGCACAGACCAATTTGGTGGATTGGTTACTATAGCAACTGTACCATCACTGTCAGTGGCAATTTCTGTAATCTCCCTCTCTTAAGGCTTTCGCAAGCATCAGTTCCAAAATGACAAAAGGGAGAGACAGAGGGATGTCACAGAAGAGCCACACGGAAGGTCAAGTTGATGATGTAAATGTCCTAAACAGCTTTGTTGCGTACGTCATAAGACCTACTAAGTCAGACAGATCTGGGTTCAAATCCCACCTCAGGCTTTTATAAGCTGTCTCTACCTTGAGTAATTAACTTAACCTATTTTCAGATCCCCCACCTACATAACACACATAATCCTGTCCACTTTGTTTTGATTCTGAATGGTTGGATGCTGAACACACAACACAGGTCTTTTGGCCTATAAAGCCTGGCCGAGAAGTCTTAAGCCATCCAGTGGAAATAGCTGTTTATGCATATTGTGTATTTATTTGCATTTCTTCTCACTTTTAGGTAGGACACATAACCTATCTAGAGCAGAACCATAGTCTCACTCCTGTCACAATGCTGACAGCAAGCTGCCTCTGCAGAACACTGCCTGTTTTACCTACGGTACCCCGGTTCGAATATGTTCGTTTTATACATCTTTGAGTTACCAGCAGTGACCTGGTTCACCCTGAAGTCAATTCCGTCCTCTTGATCTATGTCAGCAATCAGAAAAGCTGGACAAACCATGACAGCTTCATACACAACAGGTTTATTAAACTGTAATTTACACACTGTAGGACTTGCCCATCCAAAGTATAAAATTTAAGGGGCATATTGTGTTGGAAGAGTTGTGAAGACATCACCACAACTAACTTCAGGGCATGTTAGTTGTTCTGCCTCTCCCTTACTCTTTCTCTCAGGATCCCATATCTATTGGCAATCATCATCATCCCTCACCACAGCCATCTACCCCACTCTCAGCAATGTGAGTGTTCAAATACTGTGTGCACATCTGTAAAACCTGGATATGAATACTTAGTGAGTAACTGCCAATCTAAACTTTTGTTTTCATAGATTTCACATAAGAAAATTGGGAAAATACTTAGTCTTCTTTGTGGCATAGCAATACATGTATCTGCATTGTAACATGAAGTATTGTAACTTTACAAAGCATTGCAACGTTGTATGTTACAATGTACAATTGTAATACTTTAGTCCTTTTATAGCTGAGCAGTAATCGGTTGTATAAATATGCCCGTTTTTTTTCTGTTTTGTTTTTGGCTAGGTGATAGACATTTCGCCTGTCTCTGCTTTTTACTATTATGAGTTACACAGCCATAGGCTCCCATATACATGTTTTTTTTTTTTTTTTTATGGAGCCATGTTGTCAGGTTTTTGTTTGTTTGTTTTGTTTTTAATGGTTAGTTTACTTTATGTGTATGTGTGTGTGTGCCCAAGGGAATGCGTGTGTGCCATATGCATTCAGGAGCCTGTGATTGTCTGAAGATGTGTTGAGGCCCCTGGAAATGGAGTTAACAGACTGCTTTAAGCTCCCATGTGAAGGAACTCGGATCCTCCAGAAGAAGAGCAAATGCTCTTAACCTTTATGACATCTCTGCAGGCCCTGGACCTGTGTTTTATTCCTCATGAGTAGATTTGCCGCTGTCTCATGGAATAGCTCAGCCAGCCTACACCAAGGCGAGCCTTTAGAGGGACTGTGCACCATTTTGCATGTGGTCAATTCTGGGTGAGGTTCCGGCTTTTCCCCAACTTCAACCTCACTTCCCATCTTTTGTTATGGCTACCCTGGCGTGTGTGTGTGTGTGTGTGTGTGTGTGTGTGTGTGTGTGTGTGAAATGCTGTGTCACAGTCGTAGTTTGCATTTCCTTTGTCTAACATACTAAATGCCTTTTCATTTATTTATTGATCACATGTTGCTTTTGAGAAATATCTACACAAATTTTTTGGTCTTTTTGGGGGGTGAGGGAGGCTGTGCTATTTGTCCCTTTAACACTGAGCATGTCTTTTCAGATTGTAGTTCCTGCTACAGGAAAGTTTCGGCTTTCTGCAGGAACTGGGTGTTGTTGCTGACAAAAGTTAGACAGAAAATTCATGTAGAAATGCTGTAGAAGTTGTTCTGTGTGCTCCCCTTTGGTACACATGACTATTATTAAAAATACTGGTGTTTTGGTGTGACAAAAAAAAAAAGTCCATTATTGATGTTGCTGTTGTTTATTTTCATCTTTGTGTGACTCTTTTGGCTCTGTTGATCTGTTGATTCAGTCATTGTGTTTCTCAAACGATAGTCTAGACTTAGCTAGGTAAGTCTTCAACTGAAAAAAAAAGAATTATTAATCACACAAATCATTTACTTAAATGCCCTTAAAGGCACATGAGTATTTATTTCAACAATCTTCGTGTAATAAATACTCTTGAGAAATGAAGTGGAATTCTTTGGCTGTTGAGACAGGTATTGACTCATAAGAATCACTCCAGGATGAAGGGAAATAATGTCAAATGAAAACAAAACGGACCCCGGATGCTCTGAGTTTAGCAGAGATGCAGCAGCATTTCTTGTGGGTGTCAGCAGGGAAGAGCGGAGCTTTTAGTGACGTTTTAGTGGCTTTTAGTGGTGCTCGAGACACGGCGATGGCGTCACCACAGTCCGCCAAGGCAAATTCTGAGCTGGAAAAGCTAAATTAATTCACCATCAGAATAGTTTGCCAGCTCCGTCTTCCCTATGGTCTCTTTGCAGATTTCCTTGGGGGAAAAAGAATCTGTGGGTTTTGGAGAGAAACGACTTTTACTACTCTTGATACCTCAGGTATGGTCATGCCACTGTGATTGGAGTCTGTGACTATGTGAGGAAAAAGCTCAGCAAATCATTTTGAAGGCTTAATGCTAATATTTCTAGACAGAGAAATTTCTGTTTGGACTAAGAACAAATAATTTTGGTTTCTGTTAAAATACACACTCTTACACTAGAAGAATGGAATGTTGGTGCTTTGTTGAGCACTTGCCTATCATGGATTTTCCCTCTGCATCACACAAACCTACACATCTATAATCCTAGAACTTGGGAGGCAGTGGCAGAGAGATTGGAAGTTCAAGGTCATTCTCTGCTACTTACAAAGTTAAAACATTCAAGACCAGCCTGGGCTGCATGAGACCCTGTCTCAAAAATAAAATACAATAAGATATAAAATAAAATAAAATAAAATAAAATAAAATAAAATAAAATAAAAT
>NW_026596069.1:14313926-14319739 GCF_907164565.1 Psammomys obesus
TAAAATAAAATAAAATAAAATAAAATAAAATAAAATAAAATAAAATACTGTAGGCTTCTATCTTAGTTCTGAGCTTCGGATGTCAGGACGGAGGTTGCAATTTAAATAAAAATTTATTTCCCTGAACATTCAAGGGAATAGGTTATTAATTAAAAGTAAATGACAATATAGTTTTTAAAATGCATTACCCTCATATGCTGAGGAAGCAAATAACCTGTATAATCACTCAAGGTTTGTTATCATTATGGCTTGTGGTTCTTTGAAGGGCTAAATTCATTGTTTCTTCAGTAAATAGAAAGTGTCCCCTCTACCCTGAATAGAAGTTATAGAGAAGGTGCCCAACTCCAGACAGCACACCTGAAATCATGAAAGACCTTAACTGTTACTCAAGCCTTTTCAGACTGAAACTAGAGGAAGGGAGAGCAGATGCTACAAAACTGAAATACTTAGATGACATCTGTAATGCATTCAAAGAAATTCTGGGACTGGGATTCTTCCTGAACGAGGGAGGGCCAAGCAGAGGTGGGGAGCAGGTAGATTAATGGCACTGGACTCCTAGGAAAGGGGGCATCCTCTATGCAAAAAAGAGCCCTGCTCATAGGAGCTCACAGAAACTGAAGCAGCAATGACCAATGCTCTAGGTCCTCTTTAACTGTGTTATGTTTGCTAGCTTGGTATTTGTAGGACTCCTAACAGTAGGAGTAGGGATGTGCCAGACTTTTACACACGTTCTTGAGACCTTCCTGCTTCTGGGTGGCCTCGCCTAGCCTTGATACTAAGGTTTGTGTCCAGTCTTATTGTAACTTGTTGTGCTGTGTTCAGTTGCTATCCCTGGGAGATCTGCTTTTTTCTTAAGGGAGACAGAGAAGCAGTGGGGGAGAGAGGAGATGGGGGGAGGCTTGGAGGAGTGGAGAGAGGTGAAACTGAAGTCAACAAGTATTGTATGAAAGAAGAATTTAGAAAAGAAAATCAGTTGCCCTGGAGTCTTCCATCAGTGCAGCCAAACTGTAGTCCAAGCTCCAGAAAACAATAGTGTCCTATAAAGAATCTACTAGAATATTCCAGAAAGACTTTTTCAGGAGAGTGCTTTGACCTTTTTTTTTCCAGGAAATTTTAGCCACAATTAGGATATGAGAATCATTTAGAATTTCTGAAAGCTCAAAGAAATGCAGATGTGGAGGAGGAAAAGACAGCCTGGGTGCATAATTTTACAAATACTAGATTCTACCATGAAAGCTTTATTTGTTCCCCCAGCCTTTCTCTCCATCATCACAACACTATCATGAAGACTCACCACACGTATACAGCTTCAGGACACCAAAGAATTAATAAGGACCCTGTCTTCATACTTTCTAGGCACTTCCTACACAGTACAGGTGACAGACACGGGGCAGTAAGATGGAGTGATTGTATGTGAGATCAAGAGATGTCCTCAAGGTAGCGTACACGCTTCATCAGAAGGACCTTTCTCGGATTTCTGTTCCCCAAACTGAGCATGAGCCTCTGTCACTGGTCCTTGCCAGCCCTTTGTGTGATGTGGCAGTTCTGCCAGGGAGGGTTGTATTAGCCAGTTTGGTCTGTCATATCTTAGCATCACAGATTGGGCCACTGGAAGCTGCATGTTCAGAGCCAAGTACCAGTGAGGATATTTTGGGGTGAACCTCTTTCCCTAAATACAATAATATCTCCTCCATCCAGTATGTGGTCTTTCCTCCAATTTTTATGCAGACTCGAATCTTCTTCATCCCCTTTTCTTCTTACCAGGAATCTAGTGCTGAGACATCAAGGCTTTCCCTTTAGAATGGCTTTAGCCTAATTGCTGACAGATGAGTGAGTGAGTCACATTATGGTTTATGACTTGGATGTGTGGATTTGGAAGAGACACAATTCAGTTCATCACAAACGCCAAAACTAGGGCACAGAAGTAGAAAACCGGGAAGAAAATAACCAGGGTCAGCAACCGTTCCCACAGTCTCCTGTCACCTTTAATAACACAGCACTGGAAGCAGGAGGAAATGCAGGCGCCCTTTCATCCACCCCAGAAAAGCCAGCATAAACCAGTCATTCTCTTACGAATCAACCTGAAATCTTTTCCATAATAAAAATATGTCTTCTCCAATCCAACCCCAGAGCCTAAACAAATTCCTGCCTGGAATGGGAACCTTTAATAAAAGCTTCAGGATATTTTTGACCTCAGTAGGCTTTGAATCATACTGAAAAAAAAAAAAAAATCACAGGGCTGAAATAATTTGGTTCTGTTTTCCATCTATCTGTAGAAGATAGAAGAAAGTAACAATAGTAATTTACTGAAAGGTAAGTTTTGGGAAAATCTGTATGCAATTTGTATGTTAAAATTATGACTTCTTAACATGAAAAAATGGGGAATAAGTCCTACGGAAAGTTTTAAAATTATTAGTCCTTAGGGAATTTACTGACTCGTGATAAAATTTGGGTCCCCAATACCCTCAAGCATTTGGGGAATAATTCAAGCCTCACAGCAGAGTCTCCACAATTCAGTTTTAGGATATGCAGTAAACTTTGTCAGAATAATTTGTTTCAACAAGTCAGAGATCTGGCGTTTGGAAAGGTTATTACAGTGACTGACCGAGTGACTGGGTCTCAGAGGCCCCTGTGAATGTCCTTTCAGAGGGGCCCATGGGAAGTTCTCCTAGACATCACCGCCTTCCAGCTAGGGTTCTCTCTGGCACCACCACTCCTCTGGGGTTGGTGAAGCAGCAAAGAACCTAAAGAACTGGCTCCCTATGGGGAGAGAAGGGAAAAGAAGAGGAAGATAAGAGACTCCTATTTCACTCACAGCAGCAGGGTGTCCCTGAGCTGGAGCCCACAAGCCACACCTCATTGTCTCTGCAGCACACCCACCCGTGCTCCCCCCAACCCCCACTCCCGGGTGACATACCTTCCTCAAATAAGAACATCATCTTCCTTTACTTTAGCCCTAGGAAGGTTTCACAGACGCACCTCCCAGCCCTACAAACACACCCTGGGCCTCTTCAGACAGTGTCCAACTCCTTTTCTTGTAAACAGGCACCTCTGCCTTGCCTTGAATGTTCCAGGGAAAGCCTGGACAACCCAGCCAGTGGCCAGCTTAACTTTCCTCGATGTCTCCTTGCTTAGCCACTCCTGCAGTAACTGTCCAACTGGAAAGAACCTTGCTTGCCAGGAGGCTAGCTCCAGTGCCCGGAGTCAGCTTTCAGAGTCTCCCCACAAGGAATCTCTGGAGTTGAAGGAATGTGGAAAACTGGGCTCCAGGTCACACAGTGGGATCCTATCACACAGTGGACTCTCTTTCAATTTGCTGAAACATTCCTTTCAACTCAGACTCTGGGATTCACCGTGTTAGTGGGGTATACAAAATCCCGAACCTGACTTTTCCTAACTATTCCATTATCTTTCTGCAGCTTTTTGTATGCATGGGGTGCCAAGCTTTCCTCAGAAGGCCCCTCACATTTCTTCTGAAAGCCAGACAGACAGGAGGCAGAGAGGGAAAGGGCAGTCTCAGTGGTGAGACTTGTTCCTGGGGAGGACACGTAGTCTAATACTGAACTCTGAGTTTTAAATCTGGGCTTTACTTGGGAGCACATTGCTCTACAGGCTACACAGAGTTTGAATGGCTCCTTTGTGAGGCTATACACAACCTCTTCTCTATGATACAAGGAGAAAATCTTTCTCCTCTCATATAGGCACTGAATGTCAGTAGCAAGTTACGTGACAATGAGTAGTGAGACCCTGCCTTGTAAATGGAAGGGTTGGGCTGAGAGCTAATATGTGCCTTGCAGCTTCTTCTCAGGGACGTGGGGAGGATTAATGAAATGTTATTTCTTTTGCGACTGCATGAAGCACTAGGTATTGGAATTAAGGATATAGAGATAGTCAAGCAAAGGGAAATAGTCAACTGCTTCTGTGTCACAGAAGGTTGAGGGAATGGTTCAGGTGGTAAAAGCTTGCCTTACAAACGTGAAGACCTGAGTTTGATCCTAGAACCCATGTGAGAATGCACTCCTTGGAGGCAACCTTAGAATCACAGTGCGGGGGGTGTAGAAACAGAAGGATGTTTGACACTTACTCTCCAGGAAATTTGCTTCATTGGTGAACTTTAAGCCAATGAGAAATTTGCCCCACAGAAGGTGAGCCACCGTCCTGAGGGGGACACCCACAGTTGTCTTTCAGACATACATGCACACATGTGCTCCCCCAAATAAATAAAAAAATTAATTAGTAAGTAATAAAATAGGATCTTTTTTTCTGGGAAAGGCAGGCAGAGGGTACAAATGTATAAGTGAGCAGTTTGCTGGAAGTTGACCAAGAATGGGGTTTCCAGCTCTATCCAGAGATCTGCCTTGACCTTGAAGACTGTGATTTAAGTCAGGAGCAGGGGCTACATTTCACAGACTGAGATGAAGACATTAAGCCTTTCCTGTCCTAACTGCCTCAGCTGCCATCAACCGGCATGTAGATTTGGTGTACAAAAGAAAAGTCAAGTGGTAAAAGCAGAAACAAAACACCCCGCGTACATACTGAAGGACTTAGTGTCCTTCCGGGATGAGTGTGCATTAGGGCCATTGGTGATGAAGCCTGTGAGCTAAAGGGAACTGAAGTGAAGAATCAAGACACACAGGGAGGGTGCTCAACCCCTCCTGCAATATATAAAGCTGTGGTCCATAAGGAGTGGATCCAAGCCAGGCACACCTGTAATCCCAGCTCTTGGAGGGTGGCGGGGGGGGGGGGGGGGAGAGAAGGCAAGCTCGGAATTTGAGGCGAGTCTAAGCTATATTCCAAGATCTGTCTAAATAAACAAAACAAGGGCAGAAGTTGTGGCTCGGTTAGGTGAGTCCCCAGTACTTCCTGAAACTGGGCATGATAGGGCAAGCCCATAACCCCAGCGGTAGGGTTTCTCATGTTTGTACTGTTGAAAGTGCTGAGTTGGAATGTAAGCCAGATTTCTGAGCTCCGGCTTTTAATGTTCTGACTTCTAGCTTCTTAACCTGCTGCTGGTAAGAGGTGACATAATCCTGGGTGGTATGTGAGAAGCCTTTTAAAATAATAGATCGTAAATCGCTGAGGTCTAAAATGTATTGGAAATAAAACACTGCCACGAAGCCCATGATCTTGTAAACACAACTGCTCAAAATAATACTTCTTAATACTTGCCACATAGCAGGCTCACCCAGAAAAATAATTTTATATAAAAACAAACAATCAACAGCAACAAATGACATTGGGTCTTACCCTAGATGAGGCGCTCTACCTTAAACATTTCCTAAAATTTCTAACCTGCAGTAGGAAGCACTGAGGCAGGCAAGGAGGATTGTTTGTGTTGTTGTTTGTTTGTTTTTTTAAATACTGAGTCTTTTACTTTATTTTATGTGCATTGGTGTTTAGCCTGTATGTATGTCTGTGTGAGAGTGTCAGATCTTGGAGTTACAGAGAGCTACGAGCTGCAGTTGGTGCTCTTAACCACTGAGCCATCTCTCCAGCCCCAAGGAGGATTGTTTTAAAGCATTGCTTAAGGAAATACTCTAGTATAGATGCTGTAAATATCTCTTCTGTATATTATTTGCATCCTGTATGATGCTGATAACTGAAGTTGACTCAGCCTTGCACTATCGTGGATAGCTCCCATTCTTGAGACAAAAATGAACCGAAGTAACGAGGAGAAATTATAGGAACAGGAGTCGATGGTATCTCCCAGTCAGCCCAGCACCCAGCCGGTGAAGGAAAGAGGATCAGGAATTTGAGGCTATTGTCAAAAAAAAAAAAAAAAAAAAAAAAAAAAAAAAAAAAAAAAAAAAAAA